>NC_134589.1:72352839-72517839 GCF_037038515.1 Microtus pennsylvanicus
CATGCCTGCTATACACATAGACCTGCATAGAGTGGTGCGTGCCTGTAATCCCAGTACTTGAGAGGAGGAGACTGGAGAATTGGAAGGTCGGCATAGCCTGGGATATTTGTCTCAGTTTAAAAATAAACAAGCAAATACTTCAAAAACAGTATTAAAGAATATTCTCCTAACCTTTATCTAAGTCATTACAGTAATCTGGGGTGTTCCTATTTTATCTGCTCCTTTAGGGTGTATACTATGTATCTATGTGTCCACTGCATTGCCTGGACAAAGGCCAGTTTGTTGTTATCCTGTTTGCAGTAATGAGTATTAAACCCAGGACCTAGAAATGCTACACAAAGCTCTACATGAGTCTTGCTAAACCCAGGATCTGGATCTGCTAAACCCAGAATCTGGATCTGCTATGCAGGGATCCACCACGAGCTCATACCCTTCATTCCAGACCAGGTTTTCAATGGACAGGAATCTATGCATCAGCTTCTGGCCCACAGACATTTGTGGACTTTTGGATCACAAGAAACTTGTATTTTTTTCCCAGGCACACAATTCAATTAACTGTACAATGTTTCTTATAAAATAAAAACCATTGAAATAAAAAAGACTCAGAAAGATGAGCTCCATGTTTTCTTCTGTCTGAAAAATGCAGATTTTCAAAAAATGGGTTGGGGGCGATTTGGAAAGACGATGGAGACCAACAGGAAGTGGGAAGGGGAGAGATGCTCTCCGCTCTCATGAGACATCCCGCTTGGCCTTAGTAGTCACCACACACACACACACACACACACACACACACACACACACAGTCTTTGCACTACAGCTGCTAGGCAACAGATCTACCTGATCCAAAGAGAGATTCAGTGCATGACATTTATTATAGAAACAAATGGTTATTGTCTTTTTACGTGCTTGGGTATTTTGCCTGCTTGCAGGTATGTGCCTAAGAAAGGTGTCAGATCCCCTGGACTGTTTGTGTGCTTCCATGTGGATGCTGGCAACTGCACCCAAGTCTTCCAGAAGAGCAGCCTGTGCTCTTAACTGCTGACCCATCTCCCTGACCCCGAAAACATGTTTTGTGTATGCAGAAATGAACCTAGATTACATACACCTAGGGGTCCTGATTCTTCAGTTTTCCCATGCTCTGATGAGTATTCTTTTTCTCTGTGCTATTTCTTCGTAGCTTTCTAAGTTTGCAATAAGATACACTGATATTAGTTATGAAATTATTAGACCACTTAGTTTATTTTTATTTGCATATGTTATTGCAAAGGTGAGCTTTGTCGCGACATTTGCACACAGTCAGAAAACTGTGCATATTTGTTGGGCTCCACTGAAACTAAGCTGGAAATTCCACGAGAGCAGGTGGTAAATCTGTCACATTCACATTTGTCCGGTGGTCCTGCCCTCCAATAAGCCTGGAGGAACAGAGGTTCTTGGGAAGCAGAGGTCAAAGGGTCAGACAAGGACTTGCATGTATGAGAAGATGGACTTACATAGGTGACACATAATGTCAAAAAATTTAAGACTTTGACGATAAAGTTTATTGTCAAGTTTGGGGCACTTCTAATGTGAGAAACAATGGGCCGTGAATAGAGGGCGGTGGCAGGTACAATGAACGTAGACTCTGGGACTGTGCGCTATCATCTATGAGAAGCACGCCTCCTGACCAAAGGAAATAGCTCACGGGGTTTGTGATGAGTCTCAGGGCCCACGTTCCATCAGACATTTGTGGATGTGGATGCAGTGCAATCCCTCCCTCAGATTATAAATGCCCTGCATGGTGTCCAGATTGGCACTTTGTTTGTTAGGTTTGAGTGTTGTTGGTAGCTCAAGCCGTCCGGGAACTTGCTACGTAGAGCAGGCTTGCTTGAAACTTAGGATCTTCCTACCTCAGTCCCCCATGTGTAGCTAGTACCTATATTTGATCCCCATTACTATATCAACCGTTCCCTGTATATCACTTGCAACTCGCAGGTGTAGGCTTGCCTGATGAGGCAGCCAAAGGTGTGGACTGTCATGCAGAGTGGGCTCAAGAGGGAAAGCCACTGTTGGAGTTCCTCTTACGTCCCTTCCCGAGGATGTGCCAAAACGGGGGCTGAGAGCAGATATAATATAAAGAAACTTTCCTACAGACTCCTATATTTTTGTGTTCTGGTTAATCCCTGAGGACCTGCCCTGACCAATTTCCTTACTGTGTCCCTATTGGCCCCAGTTCTTCTTTTGGGTCTCTTGCATCATCAGCTTGGGAGCTCCAGTTCCAGGAAATCCACTTATGGTTTTCACGAGAGCCATGGGTTCCACCTTCCTCACTTACACTCTGTGGTCAGCACTGGTGTGGGCAGTGAGAGTCCCGTATGTAGCTCAGGTGATATAGAAACTTGTTATGGCGGGTGGCAGGACTCAGTGGGTAGATATGTAGAAGCTGATCTGGGCCATTTCCACACTGCTGTCTCCTTTCTCTCACACTTCCCTTTTTGTAGCTGGTGTGTTACAAGATATAGTATGGTATTTTCATACCTGTGTTTAATGTACAATGATAAGATTGTGACATTTTGCATACACAGCACCTCAGGAATTCCTCCTTTCCTTGATGTTCCCATCACTGCGAGAAGAGGCTTTTGTCTCTTTTAGCCCTGCAGTCTGAGGTAGGGCGTTTCCTACCTGAGCGACATGGGCATTCCTGGATGAGGGGTTAGTGGAGACCAAGAATGAAGACTGGATCAGACAGAGCAGCTATTTCTTGTCCCCTCTCACCTAGTAAGAGCAAGCACAGGAAAAGGACAACGAGATCATTTTAACACTAGAACTCCCACAACAGGATGTCTGTGCTGAGCTTGTTTCTCTGCAGGACACCCAACCACAGGTTAGTGACAGTTTTCCTGTCATGCCATTCCAACTTCCCAGTTCCTACACCAGTGGTTGGTCCATTTTTCAGTTTCTATTTATGCAGCAGCCTATCCCCTTCCTCCTATTGTCTATCTCTCTCCAGTGTGGTGGTTACTGTCTTTTGCTGTTGTTGGGGGTAGTGGGGAAGTGAGTAATTTTCCGTTATTTCTTGTAACCCTCCACTTTGACCTAATTCTCCCCTTGTCTTTCCTTAATCATATTAACACTTGCCTGCCTTCTTTCTCTCTGTTTAGGAGACCAGCAGTAGTCCCCGAGTTGAAGAACTGTGTGCAGCAGGAAGGCACAGCACAAACTAAGGGAGGTTAAAGTGAAGATCCAGAAAAAGAACCGATATGAGACAGAGAATAATTTTTCTCCAAAGATCAGTGGGAAATGAAGTGGCTTCTTACATGATCTTGTTCAAAGGAAGAAAACAAAACTAGCACCTATACCCAGCATGTAGATTTGAGACCTTTGAGCTGAGACACAAGCTTCACGAGATTGTTTTGTATAATAGAAATATTACTTGTCCAAACGGTATTTGCTGAGAACATAACACAGGCACTGTTTTCAGAGCCTGGGGTATGCAAAAGAGGCATCAGGAAACACAAGTTCCAACTAGGAGACCAGAAGTCAGGGAAGCTCATCCAGCAAGAATAAAACATCCTGTGCACTGGCATTGTTTGCTGTGGGACACGAGGCAGAAAACGGACCTAGGTGGAAGAGGAATTCAACTCTAAATCGGGTGTGAGGGGAGGGTTCAGTAGGTGAAGGGGAGATGAGTTAGCAAGGCGGGATGTATCTGGGAAAAGCCCTCTGTGGGGATGTAACACTGGAGAGTAAAGGCCTTGAAGCTGGTGTCAGCTTGCAGGGTTGGGATAACAGGGTGTGGACAAGGAGACTGTAGTGAGGGAATTATGGGAGAACAGAAGAAAAGCAGTCTGGGTGGTGGTTGGGTGGGGGAAGTTTCTGATGAAAGCCTCTCATAGGGAAGCTTTTATTTTTACAGATATAGATTCACCGTCAGTAGCCTGGGGTAGGGAAGAGGCTATGCAATGATGGAGAAGTCAAAGAAGCAAGGAATTCCAGAGGGGCCGTATATGCATAACACAACTCAATACCTTTAATTTAGAAGCTAAGGCCAGTTAGGGAACATTGCCATCATGAAGAGTGGTAACACAAGTGCTAATGTCAGGGAGGAGGAAGCAGAGGTAAAGGAGTCAGCAGATGTTTCTGATGATGGAATGAATGAATGAATGGATGAATGAATGAATGAATGAAGAGAGGTTAGTCCTTTAGAGTATGCCCAGTGGGGTAACCTGCAGCCAGACGGACCTGTCATTAACTGAGGTGGGAAGCAGAGTGGCGTTGTTCTGTGGATGGCGCTTTACCTAGGACAAGGTCACTGGTGTTTCAAGAGAGTAAAGTATTGTTTAAGAATTCAGCTGCTCACATTAGCTGTACCAGCTAAGAAAGCACATAACCACATGGGGGCAGCAGAGGGTCAAGAGTCCGGCCAGGATAGGGAGAAAGAGATCCAGCATGGAGCTTGTTTACCTTTTGATTTTCTTAGTTTTAAGTTGTGTGGTTTTGTATTTGTTAAGACACGGTGCAAGTTGGAACCTTGGCGGGTCGGGTGAGGCCCACAGCAGGTGACAGAATAGGCCATGCAGAGAGAGCTTGAGTGTGGAGTTTACTGAGAAGAAGGTATTGAGAGGGCAAAGGGAGGGAGGGAAGGGGGAGACACAGAGACAGACAGAAAGGGAGAGAGAAAGGAAAGAGAGAGGAAAGGAAAGGGAGACCAAGACCTGCTTGCCTTGGCTGTGGGGGGTGGGGGGGATACCAGGAATGGGCAGAGCTTGTCTCTTAAAGGGTCCTTTGTACCTGCGTACAATAAGGGAACTGCTGGCCATATGTAGAGGAGTGTCAGGTTCCCAAGGGGCAGAGCCAAGGTGTGTTTGAACACTAACAGTATCTCAGGTTGGTTGGTTTGGGTTGGCTTTTCTTTGTGTGTGTGAGAGGGTTTTCTCATGTAACCCCATTGTCACTATGTCACCAGGATGTTCTTGATCTGATCTCCATGTTTATACTGTTCAAATCCTGGGTTTGCAGGCATGCACCACCATGCCCAGGTTAGCTTTTGTTTTAAGAGGTGATATTAGACATTGTTCTGCTTAGATTTTCTTTGCTATTATTGCCGAAATATGAGCATTTGTTATCAATAAAACAACCAGAAACATTTTTATAGAGATTTGAGCTTAGCCTTGAGACGTAGATCTAGTGTTAGGTTAAAAGAGAAGAGCAGAGTCCAGATCATTCTATTGGTCTTGACAGGTTTCCCAGTCTCTCTGAGCATCTATGGTCTCATCTATTAAATGGAGGTGATGTCAGAACTGGGGTAGAGCATCTGCTCAGCATGTGTGAGACCCGTGTCCAACGTCTAACACTGTGAAAGAAAAGAAAGTGGTGTCTGCGGCAGGTTAGCTGAGTTTGTTAATTTCAGTGGAATTTGTGGTTTTCTGTTGCTTTGATATTGCATGTTGGAACAGGGCCTTCCGCATGCTGAGCACACTCTCCCACTGAGCTCAACTCCCAGCCCTGTTTATTGTTGTTATGGCTTAAAATGGAAATGTCCCCCCACTGTCTCATGCTTTGAGTGCTAGCTAGTTCCCCAGAAGCTGTTATTTCTGGAGGCTGTGGGACCTTTAAGAGGTGGGTTCTAGCTGGTAGAAGGAAGTCACCAGCCAGTGGTGGCCATTTGAAGTTAGAGGCCAGACCCTGGTTCCGGCTCCACTCTTTCTATTTTCTGGTCCACTTGGATGATAACAGTCTGACATACTTCTGCAAGTAAGGGCTAAGTCTCTCCACCCAGGCATCCCTGGCTTCTTGCCAATCAAGAGCTCAATTAATCTCTCCTTCCTTAAGCCATTTTCCCTAGATATTTGTGTCACTATCATTGCTAACTAATATGAATGCTTTTCAACTCCTTGTAGGTATGTCTTTAGTAAGTTGGAAATAATATAAAATTTGAATTTCATCTCTTTAGTCTTTGGAATAGCACAACCAAGCCAAATCTACTTAACTTGCTAGCATTTATTTGCTTGCAGTGGGGTGGGGGGGGTGAAATCGTCTGACACACAGTTTGGTATACAGTAAATTGTAGGCTATCTCGTGCAAAATGCTGAATGTCTTTAAGCAAAGAAGTTGCTGGCAACAGCACAAACAGCCGTGCGATGCTAGGGCTGGTTGAGAGTGTGGCCCACTGTGACCTCCTCCCATCCTGAGAAGGTTTCGCCATGTGTGGCCAGCCTGGAGAAGGACCCCAATTCAACACTTGCAGCTCCGTTTCTGCTGAATGCAGGTCATCTCACACCGGTGCCACACGGAGCCATCGTAAACCAGGACTCGCTATAGTTGTCAAAGCCTTCATGATTGTGTGGGGAGCACTTTAGAAGGCAGTGGAAAATACAAGTAGCCAGAGCAGACGGGATACAGTGCTGAGGACCTCAAAAGCCAGAGCAAGGAGCCTGTCCCGGGTGAACCAAAGAAGAGGGAAGTGGAGTCGGGGAGCTGTCAAAGGTACACCTGAGATGTCCTCATGATTTAAGGTGCTACTGCCTCTGACTAACTGTTACCACCAATAGTTGTCTGGGGTTCCTGAGACAGTGGGGTATGTCTGCCTTCCTCTTGAACACAAACTGTGGCAGCAATCAGATGTCCACAGAGCTGGAGACTCATATAAAAGGTAACCTGGGCAGGACAATCCTTGGGTCCTCCTTTCATGCCCTGAAGCCTCTGGATCCTATTCATCTGGTGATTTCAGTGTGTGAGCTGAGGGTCTACACAGGTTTTACTTCATTAGAAAAATCAAGTGAAATGAACAGCATCTTTGCAATCAGAAAAGTGTCAATAACTGCAGCTAAGCAGTAACTGCAATCAGTCACTGTCATTCACAAAGGCAGCAATGCAGGGAGGAGACAATGGTAGGCTAAGGGCTGCTGCAAACAGTGACTTTGGTCTTGAGAGTCCCTGAATATGGAAGTCTTTAGAGATTTTGGCTAAGCCCCCATTTGGTACAGAGGGCAAATCAAGGTCAACTAGGAATTGCCCAGGAGAGAGTGCCCACCCCTTCATGTCCACATTGAAAAGCCGAGCAGAAAGGTCATCCTCCAGTGGTGGCCACAACACTCCTGCCTTGGACTCTGCAGGGCCACAGAGGTCTCCCTGCAGTGATTTTTGAGGACATGAGGAGACCTGGCTCTGGTTTAGATGCCAAGAATCTGAGTCTGATCCTGGGTGAGTGAGTGAGTTCCTCAAGACTCTTTCAATGACAAAGTTCCCTCCAGTGGACTTAGAGGCTCAGGAAGCACCTTGTAACGGCCTTCCTGAGGGATGCTCCCTCACTTCCAGGGGCAGTGCCTCCAAATGCACAAACACATGCATATACCACTCGTGCTCAAAATTCACTTTTAATTAATAACAAAGCAAAGATTAACAGGGTACCGTGTGGTGTATCATTGTGTGTTATAGTGTACCTAAATCTGCTTAAACATATCTAGCTTCTCAAATGTCTATCATTTCCTTATAGAATCATCATCCCGGCCTCCTTTTTTCACACTGTTGAGCATACAGTGTGGAAATGTCATATACTGGGCTTTTCACTGAGAGGATTCAAAAGTATTTATTCAGTTTTTACTTGGTACGATCTCCTCGGATTTCTACTAAGACGACATCATTTGATAATGTTCTAGGAGTTTCACTCTTCCGGCTATGTTGGCTTATGTGTTGGGGCAAAGTCTTCACAGATCTTTATAATTCTGTTATTTCTACAGACTCAGCAATGCCCCCCTTCCATTTCTGATTTTGTTCATATATGCCTTTCTTCAGCTCAGTCTAGCTGGACTTTAGCTAGTGATTTATAAATTATATTGATTGCCCCCCCCCCCCCCCGCAACTAACTTTGGCTAGTTTTTGCCAGTCTTTCTATCTGTTCAGATCTTTGTCTCCCCACTTCTTCTGAAACTGAGTTTGCTTTTATGTTTTGAGTTTCTCTATGGGGGTGAAATAGGTTGTTGGTTTGAGGCCTTTTAAAACATCATGACTGGACTGGAGAGATGGTTCAGAGGTTAAGAGTACTGGCTGCTCTTCCAGAGGTCCTGAGTTCAATTCCTAGCAACCACATGGTGGCTCACAACCACCATGGATGTAATGAGATCAGGTGTCCTCTTCTGGCTTGCAGGCAGAGATGCCAGAACACTGTATACTTAGTAAATAAACGAATCTTAGAAACCAAAACCAACCTCCCCCCAAAAAACATTTGGGTCTCTTTACCAAGTGTACCCTCTCTGGTATTGTTAGTACAGGTATTTAAAGCTACACATTTCCACCAGGCCAAGTTCAGCTGTGGCCTGTGGATTTTGATATTATGTAATTCATCCTCATTCAGTTCCCAGCTTCCTTTTTGACCTGTAGAAATAAAGAAAGTAAAAATGCAAACAAACCTGGGATACTTACTCAGAGCTTGCTTATATATAGCAAGAAAATTGGCCAGTCAGTGTTTCATGTTAAGCAGAGAGTAGACAGGTGGGCTTACAATTTTGTATTTCTATGTTTCTATATTCCTGCACCTGGATCCTACACTTCTATATTCCTACACCTGGATCCTACACTTCTATATTCCTACACCTGGATCCTACACTTCTATATTCCTACACCTGGATCCTACACTTCTATGTTCCTACACCTGAATCCTACACTTCTATGTTCCTGCACCTGGATCCTACACTTCTATATTCCTACACCTGGATCCTACACTTCTATATTCCTACACCTGGATCCTACACTTCTGTGTTCCTACACCTGGATCCTACACTTCTATATTCCTGCACCTGGATCCTACACTTCTATATTCCTACACCTGGATCCTACACTTCTATATTCCTACACCTGGATCCTACACTTCTGTGTTCCTACACCTGGATCCTACACTTCTATATTTCTACACCTGGATCCTACACTTCTATATTCCTGCACCTGGATCCTACACTTCTATATTCCTACACCTGGATCCTACACTTCTATATTCCTACACCTGGATCCTACACTTCTATATTCCTGCACCTGGATCCTACACTTCTATATTCCTACACCTGGATCCTACACTTCTGTGTTCCTACACCTGGATCCTACACTTCTATATTCCTACACCTGGATCCTACACTTCTATATTCCTACACCTGGATCCTACACTTCTATATTCCTACACCTGGATCCTACACTTCTATATTCCTACACCTGGATCCTACACTTCTATAATGTTCCCACTTCTCGACCTTCACAGGAACACTTTCGGCATTCTCTGGCAGATCCCATGAGTTGGAATCAAAGGCATAAAAACAAGGACGGTAATATTTAGTCAGCTCCTCAAGCTAACACACAAAGTGAGGTAATTATAGCACCTCCTTGCACATGGCATTAAACTTTGTTCTAATTCATTTCTCTCTCCGATGGCCTTTCCCTTTGTCCCCCTTCCCCACAGTTGGTTCTGTCTCTTTCCCCGGTTAGTTTCAACTTCTGCTTTTGTTGGAATGTACTCCACTATCATCTCTATTTCCCACTGTCCAAAAGTTCTCTTCCCTTTTCATGTTCTCCTTTCTGGTTTCATGATCTACTCATTCTCACATATAAATACACACTCATATACACACTGGTATACACACAAACATATCAGTTTAAATCTAGGTTTCACATATGAGAGAATCAGAAAGACTAATAGCAACTTTCTTTCGTATGCACATCACATTGGAAGCTAGCCTTCCCAGAATGCCCCAGGAAGGGACTCGGGATGACTCCGCACCAGCTCTCTCTTGCGTGTGCATCAGATGGGTCACATGGACCACACACCTCCTTACTTCACTCCAGCAATCTGTCTCCTCCAGCTAGTTAACCTAATTCTTATCTTTACATTGGTCGTGTTGCAGCAGGCACAGGTTCACTGTCATAAAATTGATCTTTTGATTTTTGTATTTATCATTGATACTACTATTTGTGTATAAATTTTGTGTGGGAGGGTGATTATGCCATAGCACATGTGTGAATGTCAGAGGACAATTGTGTGGAGTTGATTCTCTCTTTCATCCTTTCCATGTGTTCAGGAGTTTGATTTCAGGTCTTCAGGTCTGTGTGGCAAAACCCCTTTTCCCATTGAGGTGTCTCACCAATCCCATCTAACTGACGTTTCAAAACCCCTTCTGATGCCCAGTCAGAGACCCTAAGGTTAAAACTGGACACCCATGCATTGTAAGGAGGTTGTTAGTTCCTGGCTGCTTAGCCCCAAAATAATCACACAGAAAATGTATTAATTAAATCACAGCTTGGCCCATTAGCTCTAGCTTCTTATTTGCTAACTCAGACATCTTAATTTAACCCATCTTCATTAATCTGTGCATCACCACAAGATGGTGGCCTACGAGCAAAGTTTTGTCATGTCTGTCTCTGATGGCAGCTCCATGGCTTCTCCCTCACTCTGCCCTTCTTCCTCGCAGCATTCAGTTTAGTTTTCCCCACCTAGCGAAGTTCTGCCCTGCTATAGGTCTAAAGAAGCTTCTTTATTCATTAATGGTAATTACAACATACAGAGGGGAATCCTTTTTACTGTTTAAATAAAAAGGTTTTAACTTTAACATAGTAAAGTTATATATAACAGTTATCAAGCAAGAATTTTATTTAAAATATTTATATCTATTTTTTCTTTTATCATGACTAAGGAAAACTATATCTATTCTTCAACTCCATCGAAGACTCTAGAAAGATATAATAGTATCTAAGTTAACAGAAAGTACATTGTAAGTAACTTCCAAAACTCTAGAATTGACAGAGACATCTCGCTGCCTAGACAGTCACCCAAGGTTATTCTATACTGTTGGGACATCCATCTTCAGCCTACAGGGCCATAGTCTCAGTCATTTCTTCTGTGTCCTGCAGGAACCCCAAAGGACAATCTCATCTTTAAGCAAATTCAGCAGTCATTTTTCTGAGGGTTCTGCATGTCCAGGTAAGCAGTTCAGGCAAGAGCAGTTTCTTGTCCAAATGGCTAACAAACTCCCTAAGGAGCCTCTTTGATGCCCATCTTTCTCTTGAAGTAATTGGTGCTTCCAGGAGCAGAAATGTCTCATTGTCATGAAAAGTCCAAGTGTCTTAAAACATTTAAATGCCATACTCTGTAGGTTTTGAAAGGTTTAAAGAACACATATCTAATTGAAATATATCTTTATATATCTAGAAAACCTAACTAACATGGCAATAAGCTTGACTATTATAGATGATTATCTATTAACCTATATTTCTTAATTGTACATTACATTTTAAAATGAGCTGGACATAGCGGACAATGAGGACTACTGAGAACTCAAGAACAATGGCAATGGGATTCTGATCCTACTGCACGCACTGGCTTTGTGGGAGCCTAGGCAGGTTGGATGCTCAACTTACTAGACCTGGATGGAGGTGGGGGACAGGGAACCCTGATTGCTTTTCGGGCTGGGGGGAGACTTAATTGGGGGAGGGGGAGGGAAATGGGAGGCGGCGGCGGGGAAGAGACAGAAATCTTTAATAAATAAATAAAGAAAAAAAAATAAAATGAGCTGGACAAACATTATACCTTAATCAATATCAGAAATACATATATACAGTATAACAAAATTGACCTTAAATTTGTATCAATAGACCAAGATCCATACCAATGCAAATCTCTATAGCCTATCCCCCTTTAAATGTAAAGAAACATTTATAAACAATATTTGGGAACTTGGCTGTAGTTCTCCCCAAACTTCTTCCTGCTGTTTATTGGGTAAAGTAATTTTTGAGGGGTGTTCAAGGTGATCTTTCAGGGGGTCTTGGTCCATCAAACCACATTATCCTGGAATAAATGCAGTTCTCACTCTCTATGGAACAAAAGAAGCACCTCTTTTCCAAAGCAACGTATCCTTAGACCCATATTTTAAAATCAAGACATCTTTATAATATACATGCTGGTTTAGTTTAGCAGTTCATACAATGAAATGTCTCTCTGTACTTAGCCCTTTCACAGTCAAAAAATTCAAAGAAAACACAATAATATACATAATCCAGACTTTCTGTGCATCTTTATGTGGCTTGTTTTTACTCTATTACTTTTTAATATTTATTTTATTATCTTTACTCCTTTAATCTATAATTGTCTGTTCTCTATCTATTTAAAGACTTTATCTTTTCTTTTTAAACCATTTACTTCTTTTTATAATGTCTATATTCTTTTTCTTCTCCCTCCCAAGCCTACGAACATTTATCTAATACTGTGACCCATTTAGAGGTCTTTTCCATATAAATTTGTCTTTACTGTGTATTTATAATTATTTTCTGACCAGGACTGCTTCTTAAAATGCTAAGCGGTTCTTAAAAACCTAAGCTGCAGCATTACTAGAGCAAATATGGCATTTACTGCTTGCTCTGCCCAGTCCAACATGGTGGAAGTCGGTTTACTGCCTTTGCAAGCCATGCATATTGCTCAAGTTCCAGGTATACAGTGGGTATTTGATGCACCATTAAGCAAATTGTAGCACTCTGCTCACAAAACCCATTTAAATGCTCCATAGCCAGACCTTGTTAGAGTTTATATTGGCAGCCTGGCCCAGGAAGCCACAGCTGTTTCAAACCAGTGTGACTTTTTCTGCTACCTCTGAATTAGTAAAACCTCTCTCAAAGGAACCATGCCTCTGCTTGCTTCTAGCAAAGAAAAGCCCACCCAAGACAAGCTGCTACCAAACCATGCTTAACTCTCTTCTTTTGTGTCTAGGATTCCTTTTTAAGCTTTCTCGGGTTTTATGTAAATTTAGTTGACTATGCTGGTACCCCAGTTTGTTGTATGGAGATTGCTGGTTAGTTCCCGGCTGCTTAGTCCTGAAATAACCACACAGAAAATGTATTAATTATATCACTGCTTGGCCCATTAGCTCTAACTTCTTATTGGCTAACTCTTACTTATTAACTTAACCCATTTCTATTCATCTGTGTATTGCCACATGGCAATGGCTTATCAGCAAAATTTTGGCATGTCTGTCTCTGGCAGCAGCTCCATGGCTTCTCCCTGACTCTGCCCTTCTTCCTCCCAGCATTCAGTTTAGTTTTCCCCACTACTTAAGTTCTGCCCTGCTATAGGTCTAAAGCAGTTTCTTTATTCATTAATGGTAATCACAGCATACAGAAGGCAATCCCACATCACCGACCCCTTTAGATGATACATCCTAACATCTCCTTCTAAGTCCCCAAACCCAACCCACTCACACCTTCTAGAAAGTGTTCACTTGACAGCCTTTATGTGTTGTATATAAACCATTATATTTGACAACATTATCAAAATGGCAGCTGTGAAGAGTAAGAGTCAATTTAACCTGATTGGGTCTAGAATTTCCTGGGAGATAGGGCTCTTGGAATACCTAGAGAGATTATCCTGATTACATTGAGTAGGGAAGATCTGCCCACTGTGGGCAGCACAATTCCCTTGGCTGGGATCTTGGACTGTGCAGGTAGAAAAAGTGAGCTGAGCTGTGCAGCATGGTGTCATCACTCTCTGCTTCCTGGTTAAGAATGCACTGTGACAAACTCCTGCTCCCTGGACTTTCCACCATGATGGACTGCAAATACCTGTCATAAACCCTTCCTCCCACAGCAAAACTTTCAATCACCATAGATGGACAAAACAAAATATTCCATGACCGAATTAGATTTAACCAATACCTAGCCATGAACCCAACCCTAGACAAAGTACTAGAAGGAAAACTCCAACACAAGGAAGTTAACTACATCCACAAAAACACATACAATAGATGATCTCACAGCAACAAACCCCAAAAAAGGGAAACACACACACAATAACATCACCAACAACAAAACTAAAATAACAGAAACTAACAATCACTGATAATTAATATCCCTTATTATAAATGGATTCAACTCACCTACAAAAAGACACAGGCTAACAGATTAGATATGAAAACAGAATCCATCCTTCTGCAGCATACAAGAAGCACATCTCAACTCAAAAACAGATGTCATCTCAGAGTAAAGGGTTGGAGATTTTTTTCCAATCAAATGGACCTGCAAAACAAGCTGATGTATCTATCCTAAAATGTAACAAAATAGACTTTAAGCTAAAATCAATCAAAAGAGACAAAGGAGGACATTTCATATTTGTCACAGGAAAAATCATCAAGAGGAAATCTCATACTGAACACTTATGCCCAATACAAGGGCATCCTCATATGTGAAAGAAACACTACTAAAGCTTAAATCACACATTAAACCCCACACAACAATAGTGGGAAATGCCAACACCCCACTCTCACCAGTGGGCATGTCTATCAGACAGAAACTTAAAAGAGAAATAAGAGAACTAACAGATGTTATGACTCAAATGGACTTAACAGACATCTATAGAACATTCCATCCAAACATAAAAGAATATACTTTCTTATCAGCACCTCATGGAACCTTCTCAAAAATTGACCACACACCAGGTAACAAAGCTAATCTCAATAGATACAGAAAACCTAAATAACCCCTTGTATCTTATCAGACTACCATGACTTAAAATTAGAATTCAACAGCAACACTATTTCTGAAAGCCCACAAACACATGGAAATTAAATAATGCTCACCCGAACGGGTCAAGAAAGAAATAAAGGAAGAAATTAATGATGTCCTTCCTAAAAATTCAATGAAAATGACCACACAACATATCCAAATTTATGGGACACAATGAAAGCAGTGTTAAGAGGAAATTTCATAGCCCTAAATGCCTACATAAAGAAGCTGGAAAAATTCCACACTAGCAAGTTAGCAGAACACCTGAAAACTTTTCAACAAAAAGAAACAAACTCACCCAGGAGGACTAGGGAGCAGGAAATAATCAAATTGAGAGCTGAAATTAATAAAATAGAAAATAAGAAAGTAATACAAAGAATCAATGAGACAAAGAGTTGGTTCTTTGAGAAAATAAAAAAAAATAGACAAACCTTTATCCAAACTAGCAAAAAAGTAGAAGAAAGAGTCAGAGTTTGTGTTGGCAGCATGGCCCAGAAAACCAGCATTTCAAAACCAGGGTTTTTTTTTCTACCACTGAATCAGGAAAACCTCTTTTAAAGAAGCTGCAGCATGCTGCCAGCAAACAAAGTCCATTTGGAAAAACATGGCTAAACTTTGTTTTTTAGTGTTGAGAATTTTTTTCTAAGCCCTCTATGTTTTATGTGGATTTAGTCAACCACATTGGTGTGCCAATTTGTTGTAATAAGTCCACTTGTTTTCCCAGTTGCCTGGCAACTCAGCCCTGAAATAATCACATAGAAACTGTACTAATTAAATTACTGCCTGGCCTATTAGATCTAGCTTCTTATTGGCTAATTCTTACATATTAATTTAACCCATCTACATTAATCTATGTATCACCATGTGACAGTGGCTTACTGGCAAAGTTTCATCATGTCTGTTTCTGGTGGCGGCTCAATTTCTATTATTTTATATTTTACCATGAGGCTCACGGCCACCAACAAGGTTCTGAATGGTGACTTGTGTCTTTCTACTCTGGCAGCTACATGGCATTCCACTGACTTGGCCAACTCCCTCTCTCTCTTTCTCTCTGTGCGTGTGTGTGTGTGTGTGTGTGTGTGTGTGTGTGTGTGTGTGTAATTCATCCTGGTTTTACTCTGTTAAGCTATTGGCTGAAAGCAGTTTTTTCATTAACCAATGGCAATAAAACATATTTACAGCATACATCACCTCCCTCATCAAAGAAGGATTGTTTTATCCCTGATTACTAATGATACAAGGTGAGTGCTTGAACGAGAGAGGTCTTGTGAGCATCTTAAACATCAGACACATTTGCTCTCAGGTGTGTTCTCTGAGTGTGAAAATGGAAAGGACATCCTCTTATAGAGCAGGGAGGACATCATCAGATCTCAGCAAACAGGAGCAGATGTTGACACATTACTTAGAGTTTTGCTAACTATGGAAACCTCACAGAGTGTGACAATAGCTGCCTGGCAGTGGAACACCAGACTCAGAACAGGCAGCCGTTTCACAGTGAGAACTTCATGGATTCCGGGAAAGTCATCCATAACTATTCTGCTCGGTCCAAAGTTTTCCACAACTCCATAGCACCACCGGCACCAAACAGCAGCTCCAGACCCACGACTCCCTTCTGGATAAAGATGATGACATGACTTGTTGCTTAGCCAAGCCAGCTCTGAACCTCAGCCCACAGAGCTGACACCCAGGTCACCACCGAGGCAAAGGCTTTTCTCACTCACCAGCTCCAAAGAGTTTCTGCTGTAAATAACCATGGCCAAAGTTTCCACAAAAGCAGAAAGCACTGAGTCTGCTGCTCACTGCAGCCCACAGCACAGTCACCAAAAACTGCACAGAGCTGCCCTTCTTGAGGGAAGTATAAAGGAGAGGAGAAGCCAGGGAGAGCAGAGACTGGGGAGAGCCTTTGTGGAGCCTGGAGAAATGAGCCCCAGTGTACAGAGAGAAGGAAAGCTCTGAAGCTGTCTCTGCTGATAGTTCCTAACCATCTGAAAGCAACATGCCCCATGCTCACCACATCACCTTTTGCTGGGAAAATCCTCCTCCATTCCCTGTTGTGAATATCACATGATAGTTGGTGCTTCCTTGGCAAGGCCAGAACAGTGTCTTTGATTGCAGTCAGAAGTTCACTGTCTGCTCAACTGACTCCAGGCTGTTAGGAGACTGTGATCTCCTCCATCACCTGCATCAGACACACTTCCACACTGAGATGCATGGTACAGGGCCAGAGTTCTAGCCAGACATTGTTGTAATGAGGTCACTTGTTGGTTTCTGGCTGTTCAGTTCCAAAATAATTACACAGAAACTGTATTATTTAAATCACTGCTTGGCTCATTAGCTCTACCTTCTTATTTGCTAACTTTTACTTCTTTTCTTAATTTAACTCATCTTCATTAATCTGTGCATCACCATGAGGTGATGACCTACCAATGAAGTCTGTTTCCAGGGGCTCCATGGCTTCTCTCTGACTCTGTCTCCTTTCTCTCAGTATTCAGTTTAGTTTTTCCCACCTACCTAAGATCTGCACTATCAACAGGCCAAGGCAGTTTCAATATTCACCAGTGGTATTCACAGAATTCAGAGGGGAATCCCACATGAAGCTGTTCTTCATTGCTACTATGCTTTCTTGTTTGAAGACTGATGACACATGAGATTATAGCAAACAAGCAAGTAGACAGAGAAAACAAACACAGTGGGCAAGGCATCAGTGGGCAAGGCCATTGTGAGGGTCTGCAGCCATCTCAGCCAGGACTCACTAGCATCGAATTGTGAAGGTGAACATTGTGTTTAGAGGATAGACTTTATGTGTTAAGCATGTAAAAACAAGACTGTTTTCAGCTTGTTTAAGCCATGAAGAAGTTGCTTCTACCTTGAATGTGTCCTGTCAGGTTACTCTTTCTTGACCAGTTAGGTTAAAACAAAAAAGAAGAAGAAGAAGAAGAAGAAGAAGAAGAAGAAGAAGAAGAAGAAGAAGAAGAAGAAGAAGAAGAAGAAGAAGAAGAAGAAGAAGAAGAAAAATAGGCTATTTGTTCGACATTTCAATTCCTCAGCTATTCCTACAAAGTCACAGATTAAACAGGCTAACTGCTAAGGTTTTGTGTGAGATGCTTGCTTGCATGGATGGTTGAAGCATCTGCAGGGTGTCTGTTACAAGATCAAGCTTTGCCCACACCCAGACATGATATGATTTAATTTACTCCCCAAAATTATACCTCTGTGGGTTTTTTTTTCCTTTGTAATCCTTTGGCATACAGCAGCCAGGGCCTTACCTAGAGAACTCTCTCTGGTTTCTTCGGGTTGGTGTCTTTTTAATTAAAAGTCTTGAATTTATTATAACCAAAATTTAAGTCTGACTGGTAAATCTGTAACTGACTCAGGACCCACATGAGAAGCATCGCTTGCCCAGGGCTAGGTGCCCACACCTGAGTCAGCAGTCTCCAGTGGTGAAGCAAGAGGGTCAGACCCGGATCTCTACCAGGAACTGTGCTATCATGGCCATGCCACAGACTTAGTAAGTCCAACTTCAATCAGTTTGACCCATCTGCTACCTCCTCTAAAGGACCTCCCAGTTGTTTCAAGCAAAACAGCTATTTCTAGGAATAGAAACTGAAACCAACTCTGACTGCAGCCCCTCCCCTGTAAGGTGGTTTATATAAGAAGAGCTCATATCTACCCAGAATATGTAGATAGCAAGGGCTATGCATGGACCAGCAGCCATAAAGGAACAAGGAAGGTCAAGATCAGGCTTTCAATTCCAAGTGGTCTTTCTCTCTTCAGGAAGTTCTTCCTAGGACTCAGAACTCCAAACTTCACCTCTTTTCTTCCTGAACATCCTGAGTCTGAATTCCATTTCTAGAGCATTCAAAGACAACTGCCCTTGCTGCAGTGCACAGACTTCTCCTAAGAGGAGAGCTTTCCCAGAGGCACCACTGCCCTCAGATCAAGGTCACCACTGCTGAGGTGAGTGAAGGGTTCTAACTTCAGCTTGGCCAATAGCCCTACATGTGTGATAACATGAAGAGGGGAGCACTGACTCCGGGGCAGGGGGGCTTGGGGATTTCACTCAGGGAGCAGGCACAGTAGCATCCTTCTGTGCCACAAGCATCCCAAAGCAGAGAAGCAGCAGCCCTTCCTTCTCCCTGCTTGTGTGGACCTAGCTGGTCTTCTGAAGTAGTCAAGCTTGGAGGAAGACAATAGGCTGGGATACCCAGATGCTCTTGGAGTCATTGCTGTACCCCATGGAGATAAAATCCCAGATGAGAAACAGCCATCCACAGTGTCTGGCAGAGCTGTTGACCCCCTGGCTTTCAGGAATCTGCTGCTGTCAGTCAGTTGTTATTCTGATGGTCCCACCTTTACACTTCCTGTTGGTTCTCTCTGGTAGTTTGCAGACCACTTGGGTTTAACTGTGATATGACTTCGGGAGTTTCTTTTTCCGCCCTTTGTATCTGGAGATCTATATGCCTTTGTATCTGTCTGGATGTGCATTCCTCTCCCTAAATTTGAAGACATTCTTGCTAGGATTGGTTGAGAATATTTTCTATGCTGCTGGAATGGAGTTCTGCTCCTTCTCTGCCGATGTGTTTCATGGTGTTCCAACAAAGACACATGTTCTGCTCATGGGCTTTTCAATTTTTATGGTCTTCCTTGACCAAGTCTTCCCATTCGTCTACATAGTCTTCAGTTCCTGATATTTTCTCCTCCATATGATCCACTCTGATGGTGAGTCTTTGTTCTGAGCATTTGCTTTAATGCATTTTTCATCTCCAGCTTCATTTAAGATTTTGCTCAGTATTTCTCATTATTGAATTTCATTTTCATTCCCTGTGTTGACCTGTCCTTCATTCAAATGATTGCTTGAATCTTCTTTCTTTGATCACATTTACATCATCCTTGTGAATTCTTCATCTGAAACTTTAAGTCATTCTCATGAAGACCATTACTCTGGAGTTTGTATTTTTTAGAGGAGACGAGCTGTCTTGTGTTTTCATATAACCAAGTTTTTGTGTTCGTATATGCTTAGATCACTGGTTGGATTTTCTTTTGTATATATTTACTACGTTGTCTTACTTATTTCATAATGGGAAGCAGTTGGGTGGGCTTTGAAGGCTCTGATACATGGGGTAGTCAACAGGAGTCAGGTGAACTTGGATGTCTAAGACTCAAATGTGGGAATGCTGACCTCATGGGTGAGTAGGTGGATAGACAGCTGGCAAGTCTGACAGGCCAGGCAGTGGGTGGGCAGGGGGCCTGGCAGGCACTGAATTTGTGGGATCTGAAGTCTCTGAGGGACAGAGGAACTCCTCATGGGGTAGGTAGTGGGTACGCAGGAAGGTTGACAGCCACCAGTATTAATATATAAGTGTTAATCTCATGAAGCAGGCAGCTGGTCAAGTGGTTTCTGATCAATGTTTTGGAGACAATGGCCTACATTGCCAGCCCTGGCTGGCTTAGGGATAGCACAGTAATGTCCTTAGATAGTTGTGGTGAATTACATTCTTTGGAGGATGTTCTCCTCAATGCCCTTGCCTCTAACAGTAGTCTTTCTTTACTTTTTAATTTTAAATTTTATTTAATTTAAATGTTTACCACGAAGCAAGGGTCCTTTTGTTTATTACAATATAAGAGCATCATTCTCCCTCTCCTCCCTGCAGTCCCTTCCATACCTCCTATTCCCGTTCAGATGTATGCTCTCTAACTCTTTTTTTTTATTGAGAAAAGGAAAAAAAAACAAGTTTCCGCCTCCTCCCAGCCTCCCATTTCTCTCTTCCTCCTCCCACCCTTCTCCCCCTCCCCCAACTTCTCTCCCCCTCCCTCTCCAGTCCAAAGAGCAGTCAGGGTTCCCTGCCCTGTGGTAAGTCCTAGGTCCTCCCCCCTCCGTCCATATCTAGGAAGGTGAACATCCAAACTGGCTAGGCTCCCACAAAGCCAGCACATTACGTAGGATCAAAACCCCGTGCCATTGTCCTTGGCGTCTCATCAGCCCTCATTGTTCGCCATGTTCAGAGAGTCCGGTTTTATCCCATGCTTTTTCAGTCCCAGTCCAGCTGGCCTTGGTGAGCTCCCAATAGATCAGCTCCACTGTCTCAGTGGGTGGGTGCACCCCTCGTGGTTCCGACTTCTTTGCTCATGTTCTCCCTCCTTCTGCTCCTCATTGGGAACTTGGGAGCTCAGTCCAGTGCTCCAGTGTGGGTCTCTGTCTCTATCTCCATCCATCACCAGATGAAGGTTCTATGGTGATATGCAAGATATTCGTCAGTATTGCTATAGGATAGGGTCATTTCAGGTTCCCTATCCTCAGCTGCCCAAGGAACTAACTGGGGACATCGCCTTGGGCTCCTGGGAGCCACTCTAGGTTCAAGTCTCTTGCCAACCCTAAGGTGGCTCCCTTAACTAAGAATTGTGCTTCCGTGCTCCCCTATCCAACCTTCCTTTATCCCAATCATCCTTTTCCCCCAAATTCCCCCCATCCTCCCCTTCTCCCTTTTCTCTCCCCATCTCCCCTTACTCCCATCCCACCCCACCCCCAAGATCCCAATTTTCTCCCCGGCAATTTTGTCTACTTCCCACAGCCAAGAGGATAACTATATGTTTTTCCTTGGGTTCACCTTCTTACTTAGCTTCTTTAGGTTCACCAATTGTAGACTCCGTGACCCTTATTTATGGCTAGAAACCAATTATGAGTAAGTACATCCCATGTTCATCTTTTTGGGTCTAGGTTACCTCACTCAGTATAGTGTTTTCTATTTCCATCCATTTGCATGCAAAATTCGAGAAGTCATTGTTTTTTACCGCAGCGTAGTACTCTAATGTGTAGATATTCCACACTTTCTTCATCCATTCTTCCATTGAAGGGCATCTAGGTTGTTTCCAGGTTCTGGCTATTGCAAATAATACTGCTATGAACATAGTTGAACAAATGCTCTTGTCATATGATAGGGCATCTCTTGGGTATATTCCCAAGAGTGGTATTGCTGGGTCCAGGGGTAGGTTGATCCCGAATTTCCTGAGAAACCGAAACACTGATTTCCAAAGTGGTTGCACAAGATTGCATTCCCACCAGCAATGGATGAGTGTACCCCTTCCTCCACAGTCTCTCGAGCAAAGGCTATCATTGGAGTTTTTTATTTTAGCTATTCTGACAGGTGTAAGATGATATCTCAAAGTTGTTTTGATTTGCATTTCCCTGATCGCTAAGGAGGTTGAGCATGACCTTAAGTGTCTTTTGGCCATTTGAACTTCTTCTGTTGAGAATTCTCTGTTCAGCTCAGTGCCCCATTTTTTAATTGGGTTAATTAGCACTTTAAATTCTAGTTTCCTGAGTTCTCTATATATTTTGGAGATCAGACCTTTGTCTGTTGCGGGGTTGGTGAAGATCTTCTCCCAGTCAGTAGTTTGCCTTTTTGTCTTAGTGACAGTGTCCTTTGCTTTACAGAAGCTTCTCAGTCTCAGGAGGTCCCATTTATTCAATGTTGCCCTTAATGTCTGTGCTGCTGGGGTTATACATAGGAAGCGATCTCCTGTGCCCATCGGTTGTAGGGTATTTCCCACTTACTCTTCTATCAGGTGCAATGTGTTCTGACTGATATTGAGGTCTTTAATCCATTTGGACTTGAGTTTTGTGCATGGTGAGAGATATGGGTCTATTTTCATTCTTCTACAGGTTGACATCCAGTTATGCCAGCACCATTTGTTGAAGATGCTTTCTTTCTTCCATTGTATACTTTTAGCTCCTTTATCGAAAATGAGGTGATCATAGGTTTGTGGGTTAAAATTCGGGTCTTCTATATGATTCCATTGGTCGACTTCTCTGTTTTTATGCCAGTACCACACTGTTTTCATCACTGTAGCTCTGTAATAGAGTTTGAAGTCAGGGATGGTAATGCCTCCAGAAGATCCTTTATTGTATAAGATTGTTTTGGCTATCCTGGGTTTTTTGTTTTTCCATATAAAGTTGATTATTGTCCTCTCAAGATCTGTGAAGAATTTTGATGGGACCTTGATGAGGATTGCATTGAATCTATAAATTGCCTTTGGTAGACTTGCCATTTTTACTATGCTGATCCTCCCAATCCAAGAGCAAGGGAAGTCCTTCCATTTTCTGGTATCCTCCTCAATTTCTTTCTTCAATGCCTTAAAGTTCTTGTTGAATAGATCTTTCACTTCCTTGGTTAGAGTTACCCCAAGATATTTAATGCTGTTTGTGGCTATCGTGAAAGGTGAAGCTTCTCTGATTTCCCTCTCTGCTTCCATATCCTTTGTGTATAAGAAGGTGACTGATTTTTTTGGAGTTGATCTTGTATCCTGCCACATTACTAAAGGTGTTTATCAGCTGTAAAAGTTCTTTGGTGGAGTTTTGGGGGTCGCTTATGTACACTATCATATCATCTGCAAATAACGAAAGCTTAACTTCTTCCTTTCCAATTCGAATCCCCTTGATCTCCTTATGTTGTCTTATTGCTAATGCTAGAACTTCAAGCACTATATTGAAGAGGTATGGCGAGAGTAGACAGCCTTGTCGTGTTCTTGAGTTTAGTGAGATGGGTTTGAGTTTATCTCCGTTTAATTTAATGTTAGCTGTCGGCTTGCTGTAAATAGCTTTTATTATATTTAGGTATGACCCTTGTATCCCTAATCTCTCCAATACTTTTATCATAAAGGGGTGTTGAATTTTGTCGAATGCTTTTTCAGCATCTAATGAAATGATTATATGGTTTTTTTCTTTCAGTTTATTTATATGCTGGATTACATTGATAGATTTTCTTATTTTGAACCAGCCCTGCATCTCTGGGATGAAGCCTACTTGATCATAATGGATAATTTTTCAAATGTGTTCTTGGATTCGGTTTGCCAGTATTTTGTTGAGGATTTTTGCGTCGATGTTCATGAGTGAGATTGGCCTATAATTCTCTTTCTTGGTTGAGTCTTCGTGCGGTTTTGGTATCAGAGTAACTGTAGCTTCATAAAAGGAATTTGGCAATGCCTCTTCTGTTTCTATATTGTGAAATACATTAAGGAGTATAGGTATTAGGTCTTCTTGGAAGTTCTGGTAGAATTCCGCATTGAAACCATCTGGTTCTGGGCTTATTTTGGTAGGGAGGTTTTTGATAACCACTTGTAATTCTTCGCGACTATCAGGTCTATTTAGATTGTTCACCTGGTCCTGGTTTAACTTTGGTATATTGTATTTATCTAAAAAAGTGTCCATTTCCTTTACATTTTTCAGTTTTGTGGCATACAGGCTTTTGTAGTAAGATCTAATGATTCTCTGAATTTCCTCTGTGTCTGTGGTTATGTTCCCCTTTTCATTTCTGACCTTATTAATTTGCAGATTCTCTCTCTCTGCCATTTCATTTGTTTGGATAGGGGTTTGTCAATCTTGTTGATTTTCTCCAGGAACCAGCTTTTTGTTTCATTGATTCTTTGTATTGTTTTCTGTGTTTCTATTTTGTTGATTTCAGCCCTCAGTTTGATTATTTCCAGTCTTCTACTCCTCCTAGGTGAGTCTGCTTCTTTTTTTTCTAGAGCTTTCAGGTGGGCTGTTAAGTCTCCAATGTGAGCTTTCTCTGTTTTCTTTAAGTGGGAACTTAGTGCTATGAACTTTCCTCTTAGGACTGATTTCATAGTGTCCCATAAGTTTGAGTATGTTGTTTCTTTATTTTCATTGTATTCCAGGAAGACTTTAATTTCTTTCTTTATTTCTTCCTTAATCCAGGTATGGTTCAGTAGTTGACTGTTCAGTTTCCATGAATTTGTAGGCTTTCTGGGGGTAGCATTGTTGTTGAATTCTAACTTTAATCCATGGTGATCTGATAAGACACAGGTGGTTACTAATATTTTTTTGTAATTGTGGATGTTTGCTTTGTTACCGACTATGTGGTCGATTTTTGAGAAAGTTCCATGAGCTGCAGAGAAGAAGGTATATTCTTTCCTATTTGGGTGGAATGTTCTATAGATGTCTGTTAAGTCCATTTGCTTCATTACCTCCATTAATTCTCTTATTTCTCTGTTAGGTTTCTGTCTGATTGACCTGTCCATTGGTGAGAGAGGAGTGTTGAAGTCTCCTACTATTAGTGTGTGCGGTTTGATGGCTGCCTTGAGTTTTAGCAATGTTTCTCTTATGTACGTGGGTGCTTTTATTTTAGGGGCATAGATGTTCAGGATTGAGACTACATCCTGATGAACTGTTCCTGTTATGAATATAAAATGCCCCTCTCCATCTCTTCTGATTGATTTTAGTTTGAAGTCAACTTTGTTAGAGATTAGTATGGCCACACCTGCTTGTTTCTTAGGTCCATTTGATTGATAAGCTTTTTCCCAGCCCTTTACTCTTAGTAGGTGCCTGTCTTTGTGGTTTAGGTGTGTTTCTTGTAAACAGCAGAATGTTGGATCCTGTTTTCTTATCCAATCTCTTAGCCTGTGCCTTTTTATAGGTAAGTTGAGTCCATTGACCTTAAGTGATATTAATGACCAGTGGTTGTTAACTCCGGTCACTTTTTTAGTTGTAGAGTTTGTGTGTTTCCCTTCTTTGAGTTGTGTTGGTGAAGGGTCTCTAGATGTCTGAGTTATTGAGGTCATTGTTGGACTCCTTGGTTAGTGATTTTCCTTCTATTACTTTCTGTAAGGCTGGATTTGTGGCTGCGTATTGTTTAAATTTGTTTTTATCCTGGAAAATTTTGTTTTCTCCATTTATAGTGAACGAAAGCTTGGCTGGGTATAGTAGTCTGGGCTTGTAGCCATGGTCTCTCAGTTTCTGCAGTACATCTATCCAGGACCTTCTGGCTTTCATGGTTTCCATGGAGAAGTCAGATGTAAGTCTGATAAGTTTACCTTTATAAGTGATTTGGCCTTTTTCCTTTGCAGTTCTTAAAATTCTTTCCTTACTCTGTATGCTTGTGTTTTGATTATTATATGGCGAGGGGATGTTTTTTTTTTTTTGATCCAGCCTATTCGGTGTTCTGTATGCTTCTTGAACCTTCATAGGTATATCTTTCTTTAGGTTGGGAAAGTTTTCTTCTATAATTTTATTAAATATATTTTCTGGACCATTGAGCTGCACTTCTTCTCCTTCTTTTACTCCTATTATTCTTAGGTTTGGTCTTTTTATTGTGTCCTAGATTTCCTGAATGTTTTGTGATGAGAGTTTGTTGAACTTGCTGTTTTCTTTGATCAGTGTGTTTATTTTCTCTATGGTATCTCCAGAATCTGAGATTCTTTCTTCTAACTCTTGTATTCTGTTGGTTATGCTTGTTTCTGTAGACTCTGTTTGTTTACTTAAATTTTCCATGTCCAGCCGGCCCTCTGTTTGTGTTTTCTTTTTTGCCTCCATTTCAGTTTTCAAGTCTTGAACTGTTTCCATTATCTGTTTGATTGTTTTTCCTTGGTTTTCTAGGGTATCATTCACTGATTTATTCAATTCTTCAAACTTTCTGTTATATTTCTCATCCATTTCTATAAGGGCGTTCTTTACATCTGTTTAAGGGCATCAATCACTTTCATGAAGTCAATCTTTTCTACTTCTTCTTGATTAAGGTGTTCATGTCCTCCTGTTGTGAGGTCGCTTGTTTCTGGTGGCTTCATGTTGCTTTTCAGATTGTTGGGTGAATTCTTGCGTTGGCGTCTGCCCATCTCTTCTTCCAAATGCTCCTTTATGGATCTTCTTTTACCGGATCAGGTCTCCTTGCCTACTGATATACCTTCCCAGTGATGGCTCTCCTGGTGCCGAGATCAGATCTCTGTGCCCAATGATGGCTCTCCCCAATGCTGGCTCTCCTGGCACCCAGAACAGGTCTCCATGCTTGTTGGGTAGCTCGTAAACAAAGTGCCTACCTTGCTTGGTGAAGGCAGGCTATAGAAACAAAGGAACTCCCGCCCGCTTGGTTGCCCTGAGGATTCGGACCCAGTGCCCAGACAGGCTGGGCTGGGTGATGTTATGTGCCAAAAGAGGGCAGGGGGGCCGAAGTGGGGAGGGTTCTGGATGCAAGCTGGATGGGATAGGAAGAAAGAGGCAGTATGCAGGGAGTAGAGGCCCTGCAGAGAGCCCAAGAAGGATAGGGGGTTGAGGAACTTCTGAGTTCCCTGTCCCGGGCTGGCGCCGTGGGGTCAGAAACTCACCCCAATGTTGGCTCTCCTGGCGCCGAGAGATCAGGTCTCCGTGCTGGTTGGGTAGCTTGTAAACAAAGCGCCTACCGAGGATTCGGACCCAGTGCCTCTCTAACTCTTTATTATTGTGACAGTCTACTAACAAATAAATACATAAACTCAACCTGTTGCTTTTAGTACAGCTTGTATAGATAGATATACAGGTAGATGATCAATATATGATAGATAGATAGATAGATAGATAGATAGATAGATAGATAGATAGATAGATAGATAGATAGATAGATAGATAGATAGTGTCAGATAGACAGACAGATAGGAATTAGGGCTGAACATTTGGAACTGAATGATGAACTAGGGAGCTCCTCTCTGGGGGAGACTACTTCTGCCTCTCTGCAGCTTTTTACCACTTGTGACTCTTCATCTAAGCTTGACAACCCACGCAATTTCCCACATTTACTTTGGCATGACAACTGTTTGTGTCAGTGTTCAGTTCTTGTGTAAAAGGACATAGTGTTGAGGGTTCATGGGTATCTTGGTCATATCCAGAAGACTCAGTCTTACATAGGAGTCTGTGGTCTTCTGACTCTTGTGTCTTCTGCACCCTTTCCTCAGTGTTTTCTCTCTCTTAGGTTAAGGTTCATGCCATCAACCGAGACTGGGCACTGCAAAGTCAGCTGTTTTCTGCTTTGTGACCAGCTGTGGCTTTCTGAAGTGATCTCTTACTGCTGTAAAAAGAAGCATCCTTGGTGGCAAGAGAGAGCTCCGTGTACCTGTGGGTATAAAGAAAAGGGTTTGGGAAGCAGATAAGAATATTCTGGGATAGGAAAGTGGCCACAGTGGATTCTCCTCTGAGATCTGTGACCTCATTAGCAGCACACGGTGGTTGGTTAGGTTTTCAGTTACCAAGCATGATTTTCCTCTTGTTTCAGCCAGCGTGATGCACAATTAGGCAGGTGTGGGTCACCACCAACACACAAATGCCACCCCTGCACCTTTAGTTACCTCAGTGTGATGATCATCACTGTGACTCACAGGAGTCCCAGCTGGGCAGGATTTAGGGAACATTCTCCTCCTTTGGAAACTCTCACAGCTCCTTCTGATGTTAGGGAAGCTGGGCCTCGGGGAGGAGACTTTGGATCAGATGCAGCTTGATTTCTATGCGTCCTTTATCTGAAGTGTGCTGTGTCTTCAGCACAGCGCCCTTCAACTTCTAAGGCTCAAGCAAGGGCAACAGCAGGAGCCTGTGTTGTTTGATGAGTGTCGTGGACTCCCCTGATCCACAACTCAAGAGAAGTTTCTCATGTCTGACAATGATGTTTCTTTTACTCTATGACTCAGAGAGAAGGCATTATCAGCCAATGGCATAACATCATTTAAAGTATATAAATATACAAATACCTACATACACACACAGACAGCATGTGTATATGTATAATTAAGTAAAAATGACATCAGAGGATTCAAAAAGTCATCGTTTTCTATAGTTCTCACTCTTTCCCCAAGTTAATCCTGGTGTTCTGGAGTCTCAGAGCCAGCATGGTTTTGAGACATGTTATGACTTTACAAATCTAGTCGGCATTATGCAGAATGCTTGTCAGAGCTCTCCAGGATGTCCCTCTCAGAGCCTGGTGTGGAAGCTCTGATTCTCAGTTGTCTTGATTTCTGACATAGTCACCCAAGAGAACATAAGACAGAGATGTACCCAACTGAACATCTGAACTCAGGGAGCAGGGTCCTTCACTTAGGTGTCTCCCAACCATGGACGTCATGTCCTGCCTCTGCTGAGGGAAAAAAGGGAAGTCATAGTTAGTTGGACATCTCTATTCAATACAGCTTTTTCTGTCCCTTTTCTGGTGTTATGTCATAAAATAACTATCGAAAGAGACCAGAAGCCTTGAGGTCCCACAGGCAATTCAATAAAGGGTTCACGTGAGGTTGAGGACCCAGCCAGAAGAAATGTTACTTCTTTCATGTCCTTTCAGGATTGATATCATGTATGGGCATCATTTTAATGAAAATAAAGGCATTTAAATGGAACTTCAAATTGATAGTAAAGGCTGCAGTGGGAAACTACATAGAGTAAGTGGAGATTAAATTAGACAAAGAAGTACAAGATAATTCCTAGGAGTGTGAGCAAGAAGCTTCTTCATTTCCAGGGCAGCAATTGTAGCAGCAACCAAAGCAGCAACCAAGAGAAAAGAAGACAGGCATGCCAGGTCTGATGGGGGTTAGGGTCAGGGCCCTGCTTCACTGAACCAGCAAACACCAAGGTTTTACCCTGCTTTAATTAATGATCACCATTTCTCTCCTCTCAGCTCCATTCAGCCTCTACCCTACAGAGTTATGGCTTGGGCCTCCAGCATCAATGAATTCCTTAATAATTTTAAGAGGGAAAGTCAAATCCTCTCTGAAGAAACCATTACCTTGATTAAATCCCACATTGAGAACAGGAACCTCCAGGAAGCACTTTCTATAATCTGCAATGAACTGAGAAACATCGAGAAGGCCTCCCTGAACATTGCTGTGACAGGGGAGACAGGGTCGGGGAAGTCCTCGTTCATCAATGCCCTGAGAGGGGTGGGACATGAAGAAGAAGGTGCAGCCCGCACTGGGGCGACAGAAACCACCATGGAGAGAACTCCATACCCACACCCAAAGCTTCCCCAGGTGACACTATGGGACCTGCCTGGCATTGGGTCCACTTCCTTTACAGCAGAGAAGTACCTAAGAAAAATGAAGTTTGGTGAATATGACTTCTTCATTATCATCTCTGCTTCACGCTTCAAAGAAAATGATGCCCAACTAGCTAAAGCCATTAAAAGGATGGACATGAATTTCTACTTTGTCCGAGCCAAGATAGATAGCGACATATATAATGAGAAGACGAGCAAACCTAAGACTTTCAATGAGGAGAATGTCCGGAAGAATATTCTAGAAGACTGTTCACGTCATCTCCAAGAGGCTCTCTCCAGTGAGCCTCCAGTCTTCTTAGTCTCTAACTTTGATACGTCTAAGTATGACTTCCCAAAACTGGAAAGCAAACTCCTATTTGATCTCCCAGCCCACAAGCGCCACATCTTCATGCTGTCCTTGAGCAGTGTTACTGAGGCCACCATTAACCTCAAGAGAGATTCCCTGAAGCAGAAAGTTTACCTAGAGGCCCTGAAGGCTGGAGCATTGGCCACCATTCCACTTGTTGGCATGATCAGGGATCAGTTAGAGGATCTGGATGAAACATTCAATCTCTTCAGGTCTTACTTTGGGCTGGATGATGCCTCATTGGAAGAGATTGCGAAAGATTTTAACCTGTCTGTGGATGCATTCAAGGTACACCTTCGTTTTCCCCATTTGTTTGCAGAAGATGACGATGTGTCCTTAGGGAGAAAACTATGGAACTATATCCAAAGAATTTCCTCAGTTGTTGGTGGTCCAGGTTCTGCTGTCATATATTACAAAAAGTCTTACTATTTGCAGAATCTCTTTATTGATGCTGCAGCAAATGATGCCATTGCTCTTCTCAATAAGAAAAGTCTTTTAGAAAACAAGGTGGGACCATATGTCTCTAAGCCCCCCGATTACTGGGAATGACGGGGAAATGAGGCACAAGTTCCAATCAGTGTTTCCTTTTGACCTTGCTTTGGACACTGACACATAACCTATGCCTGACAAAAGAATCTTGTCTGTGGAGCTCAGTAGGCTCCTCCTTTTCCTCCCCTGGAGACAGAAGATCACTGTGCCAAGAGCTCAGTTGTGCTTTAATAGGAAACAGTCATCAACATTGTGCAAATGCCTGAGGAAACCTCGTTCTCTTTAAAATAGTGTGCAGAGCACACATGAAAATATTGATTTGATTCCTGATTTTATGGTCTAATGACTCCTGGATCCTTTACCCCTGTGGAAGTCTCCACACAGTTCTGCATTCTCACAGCCATTTCTGCTTTGTCACTTTTCCTTGAGGGCATCTGATGACCAACACTGTGTAGATAAATACACCTCAGTAAGAAGTGTGAGCCCCACACAAGAGTCACATGGCAGATTGAAACTGTTATTATTAGCAAAGCTCCATCCAGTAGGAGCTTTGTAAAAACAGAAGAATAAACATTTGTATAGATCCTCTTGGTCCACGCAAATAAGGATATCTATTTCTTATCCTCCACTGGCAAATCAGAGTTACCTGAAATTTACCCAATGTGATTGGCAACTGAAACTTTAATCATAAACTAGCTCTCCTTGCTGTAATTTCACTCATAAAAAATAAATAAAATAAAATTTAAAAATCTGCTGGACTGCTTTTCTCAGAAGTCGCAGAGCCACTGTTGGTACTTGTTGTCATTTCAACATGGCCAGGATATAGAGCTGTTGACAACTTGTTCGTCCCACTACCCTGTTGACCATTTGTGTCTATTATGAATTTTCTGGTAGTGTGACAGAACTTAGAACCGAGATGGCTCTCTGAGAATCCCAATGAGAGATTATCTGGATTAGTTGATTTTATTTCTTTATGTTATATATCAGTGACATAAAGAACCATCTTAATGTGATGCAGGACCCTCCTCCCAAGGATGGGATTCTGGAGTGCATAAAGTGGGTAAGGGTAGTTGAACATGAATTCGTTTTACTCCTGACTGTGTTTGCAACAGGCCCTGCTATCTCAGACCTGTACTACTAGGACCTCCCCACTGAGGGCCCTGCAGCTGACAGCCTGTCAGCTTGCATCAGAATTCTGTGTGCGTGTATGCATTTTGCCTTCCAGACAGCCCAGATTTGAGACCCACTTCTCTGCTAAAGCTTGTCCCTGGCATAAGACCCCCACTTGGGTTGTCCTAAACAGTCCCCAGGTTATTGGGTAACAATCATCAAATGTCTAGTGTTCCTACTCTGTTCTGTGGAACTGGGGAGACTGCACCCCACCAAGAACTTCACTAGTTATAGTGGGCTCCCATGGACTGGCTGCTAGCTAGTCCTGGTGAATTCGTCCAGTCTGGTTTGCTAGGGGGATTCCCCCTTTTGCCTCTTTGTGGTTGCACTGCCTAAACCTGGAGCCCATTCCTCCTCTTAAAAGATAAAACAATTGACTGGCCCCAAATTCGCCTGCAAACCCACCTATGTCCCTCTCTGGGTTACAGAGCCTGGATGACTGCTACTCTGCCTCTCAAGATTCACAGGGACACCAGGGATCTTGACTTGGACCCACTACCACCAAGATGATGGGCCCCATCCCATCCATTCTGACTGGCTCGACTTTGGGATGTCTCCTCCAAGTCTCCAGTGGTTACAACACTCAGACATCAAATTTCCTAAGCTCATTCACTACAGTACCCAGGCTTGGCCTCTACATCCACAAGATAAGCAATCTAAAAGGCCACCTAACAGCTTTTGGATCCTAATATGATTCAGAGTCTTTAAATTTTTATCAAGCTCATAGGAAACTGGAAAGAGATCCTTTATGCCTCTGCTTGTTCCTTTCTCTTCTCCAAGACCTCACTGTACGCCTCCTGCTCACCCCCATGGCCTCCTTGTTCTCAATGAGACTTCATATATGCAACATTTGCATCATGTCCAGCAAATAGTGTCTGATGTTCACTACCTCCAGTTCTTACAATATCCCCCTCCCCTCTTCCGCAGTATCACTCAGTTACGGGGAGAGGATTATGGTATAGAAATGTCATTTAGAACTGAGCACTGCACAATCTCTTAATCTCTGAATGTCAGCCAGTTGTTGGTTTATTCGGATCAACAATTACTGCAAAAGGAGGCTCTCTGATAAGAACTGAGAGGTGTACCACTCTATGAGTATAAGGATGAAAACTTAGGAACAATTTATTACTCTGTCCAGTAGGCATTAGGTTCTCTCACTAGAGCCTGTGTCCTAGCCAGCTACGGGATTTTTAGCTCAGTTAACAGTACCAGGCGTGAGTCTGGTCTTGTGGCACAGGCTTTACATGTAATCAGGGAGTTACTGGTTACTTCCATAACATCTGTGCCACTGTTGTACCAGTGGGCATATCCTGGCAGAGTATTCATTAGTATAGATTGCAGGACTCACAGCTGGGTGACACTGCTGATTACTGTTCCCTCCAGCAGTATGCATAGAACTTTGCTGTGTGGTGCCTTCAGTACTAGGAACTTACTGACAATTCTGGAAGTTAACCATGAGTGAGAGTAATAACCTGTAATGTTTAGGGGACTTTGAGATCTCAGTCACCAAGAACTCAAAACAGGTAGCCTATGTTACACACTGAGCTTTTTATTTGGTAGACTACGGTGTCTGGGAGAAGCAATGCCCCCTCCATTGCAGACTTGCTCCATTTAAACTCATTTTTGTATTTTAAGAAAGCTTCTATAGTAATAGGTTTCTTCTGTTTTCTTCAAAGATCTTTAGTGTTAGTTATCCCTCCCTATTTACCCTCCTCTTCTGAGAAACATGCATTAATACATTCTTCAATTTCTAATTCTTTTTCTCCAGGGACACTGCATTCTTTTCTTTCTGCCTCATTATTTGTAAACCCTGGTAGCTTCTACTGAACACTCTGCTCCTGGTCCATTTATCTGCCTCTGTGTCCTACTGCACTGGGTTCCCCAACTGCACTGTGGCTTCAGGATGAAAATGAGCATGACGTGAGTAAAACACCCCAGTGCCTGGTCTTAGCTCCGTATTTAATCTATTTCTGTGTTTTGGACATTTATCATGGAGGAAAGACATTGGCTGCCACGTTAGGAGAGGAAGCTCTCAGCAGCTGATGTGTTCTGGTCTTATAAGTCTGTCTTGAACATGTGATGGTTTGTGTTCTGTTTACAGCAAGTATTCCTGCATATCTCCAGCACATGTAACCAGACATGAAGAACAGATCACCAACTCAAACTGTAGCATTTCCCCAGCTCCCTGTGGTTTGAATTTGTTCTAGATCTTCATGGCTGTGCAAGTGCGGACAGTGGGAGGTTGGTGCCATGGCCTGGGCTTCCATCTGATTATCAGAAGGCACACAGTCCTCCTGTCTCCTCCCATACACAGAGCCACGTAATTAGTATATTCCTGTCTTAGAACTAACCTCAGCTCTTCCTTGGTATCTTTGTGGGAGGCAACATACAGTTCAAGAAATTGAAAGTTTGGGGTACAGTGCCTGGTTTCCATGACTCAATTATATGGTGTCATAATTTCACCATGAAGATACTCTGTGGTTTGAAAGGGGAAGAAAGGATGTTGTCTGCCTTTATGAGATCAGTGCAGAGTATTCCTAGAGCACCTGTGGGGGTCCACGGTACAGAGGGAAAAGTGAGCAGGAGTGAGCTGCAGGCCTCAGTGTCTCAGAGAAACCACACCTGCTTAATTCAGAGCTAAGACGTCTCTGAGAGGGAGACCATGGTTCTCTCTTTAGTTACAAAGCAAATGATAGGTGAGCTCACCATCCTGGATCAAAGAGAAAGCTGTGTCTGCATTCATGTGTGCACATTCTTGGCGTGTGTGTGTGTGTGTGTGTCTATGAGCTGGTATACGTGTCGACCTGTGTGGTAGGTATGTATTCCTATGTAACAGATGACACAGTACACATAGCTTCTCAGTACCCTCCATGTAACATGTGTGGATGTGAGGGCACAAATCCCACACTTTCTTGGACTAGTGACATGCTGTGTAAAGTTGCTAATGATCAAAGTTATATGAGGAAAACCTTTGCTCCTCCTCTTCTCTTTTTCTCCTTTTGTTTATTCTCTCTGCCTGGAAGCCCCATCTATCCTCCTACTGCCTCGATATTGTCCATTTGATTTTTTATTAGACCAACCAGGGGTTTTAAACAAAGTATCACAGTGTCACTGAGTTAGACAAATGCAACAGTAAAGAATGCAATACATATTTGCATCATTAAACGAACAGTCTACAGCATACATGAATGTTACATATAGTCATGTAATATTCCACAACAGAGGTGGACTCAGAGCATGGCACTCGAAATCATGCGGAGGTAAGTCCTCACACGTGGAAGTCACATCTCAGCTCCTGCGCTCTCTCCATCCTTTCCCACTCCTGTGAACACACAGCCTGGGATTCTTTTTTTTTAATTAATTTATTTATTTAAGGATTTCTGCCTCCTCCCTGTTACTGCCTCCCATTTCCCTCCCCCTCCCCCGATCAAGTCACCCTCCCTCATCTGCTCGACGAGCAATCAGGGTTCCCTGACCTATGGGAAGCCCAAGGACCGCCCACCTCCATCCAGGTCTAGTAAGATGAGCATCCAAACTGCCTAGGCTCCCCCAAAGCCAGTACATGCAGTAGGATCAAAAACCCACTGCCATTGTTCTTGAGTTCTCAGTATTCCTCATTGTCCACTATGTTCAGCTAGTCCGGTTTTATCCCATGTTTTTTCAGACCCAGGCCAGCTGGCCTTGGTGAGTTCCCGATAGAACATCCCCATTGTCTCAGTGTGTGGGTGCACCCCTCGCGGTCCTGAGTTCCTTGCTCGTGCTCCCTCTCCTTCTGCTCCTGATTTGGACCTTGAGATTTCAGTCCAGTGCTCCAATGTGGATCTCTGTCTCTGAGACATTCAGGAGGATGACTATTTGTTTGTCTTTGGATTTAGCTTCTTATTTAGCTTCTGTAGGAATGTGAATTATAAGCTCAATGTCCTTTATTTATGGCTAGAAACCAATTATGAGTGAGTACATCCCATGTTCCTCTTTTTGGGTCTGGCTTACCTCACTCCGGATAGTGTTTTCTATTTCCGTCCATTTGTATGCAAACTTCAAGAAGTCCTTGTTTTTTACTGCTGAGTAATACTCTGATATGTATATATTCCATACTTTCTTCATCCATTCTTCCATTGAAGGGCATCTAGGTTGTTTCCAGGTTCTGGCTATCACAAACAATGCTGCTATGAACATAGTTGAGCATATACTTTTGTTGTATGATAGGGCCTCTCTTGGGTATATTCCCAAGAGTGGTATTTCTGGATCCAGGGGTAGGTTGATCCCGAATTTCCTGAGAAACCGCCACACTGCTTTCCAGAGTGGTTGCACAAGATTGCATTCCCACCAGCAATGGGTGAGTGTCCCCCTTTCTCCAAATCCTCTCCAGCAAAGGCTATCATTTGGTGTTTTTTATTTTAGCCATTCTGACAGGTGTAAGATGGTATCTTAAAGTTGTCTTGATTTGCATTTCCCTGATCGCTAAGGAAATTGAGCATGACCTTAAGTGTCTTTTGGCCATTTGAACTTCTTCTGTTGAGAATTCTCTGTTCAGTTCAGTGCCCCATTTTATAATTGGATTGATTAGCCTTTTACGGTCTAGTTTCTTGAGTTCTTTATATATTTTGGAGATCAGACCTTTGTCAGTTGCGGGGTTGGTGAAAATCTTCTCCAAAGTAAGTGGGTTGCCTTTTTGTCTTAGTGACAGTGTCCTTTGCTTTACAGAAGCTTCTCAGTCTCAGGAGGTCCCATTTATTCAATGAGGCCCTTAATGTCTATGCTGCTGGGGTTATACGTAGGAAGTGGTCTCCTGTGCCCCTGTGTTGTAGAGTACTTCCCACTTTCTCTTCTATCAGGTTCAGTGTGTTCGGACTGATATTGAGGTCTTTAATCCATTCGGACTTGAGTTTTGTGCATGGTGATAGATATGGATCTATTTCATTCTTCAACAGATTGCCATCCAGTTTTGCCAGCACAATTTGTTGAAGATGCTTTCTTTTTTCCATTGTGTACTTTTAGCTCCTTTATCGAAAATCAGGTGTTCATAGGTTTGTGGGTTAAAGTCAGGGTCTTTTATTCGATTCCATTGGTCGACCTCTCTGTTTTTATGCTAATACCAAGCTGTTTTTAATACTGTAGCTATGTAATAGAGTTTGAAGTCAGGGATGGTAATGCCTCCAGACAATCCTTTATTGTATAAGATTGTTTTGGCTATCCTGGGTTTTTTGTTTTTACATATAAAGTTGATTATTGTCTTCTCCAGATCTGTGAAGAATTTTGATGGGATTTTGATGGGGATTGCATTGAATCTATAGATTGCTTTTGGTAGAATTGCCATTTTTACTATGTTGATCCTCCCAATCCAAGAGCAAGGGAGGTCCTTCCATTTTCTGGTGTCCTCTTCAATTTCTTTCTTCAATGCCTTAAAGTTCTTGTCAAATAGATCTTTCACTTCCTTGGTCAGAGTTACCCCAAGATATTTTATGCTATTTGTGGCTATCGTGAAAGGTGATGCTTCTCTGATTTCCCTCTCTGCTTCCTTATCCTTAGTGTATAGGAAGGCAACTGATTTTTTGGAGTTGATCATGTATCCTGCCACATTACTAAAGGTGTTTATCAGCTGTAGGAGTTCTTTGGTGGAGTTTTGGGGGTCGCTTATGTATACTATCATATCATCTGCAAATACCGAAAGCTTAACTTCTTCCTTTCCAATACGAATCCCCTTGATCTCCTTATGTTGTCTTATTGCTAATGCTAGAACTTCCAGCACTATATTTAAGAGGTATGGAGAGAGTGGACATCCTTGTCGTGTTCCTGATTTTAGTGGGATGGCTTTGAGTTTATCTCCGTTTAATTTAATGTTAGCTGTCGGCTTGCTGTATATAGCTTTTATTATATTTAGGTGTGACCCTTGTATCCCTAATCTCTCCAATACTTTTATCATAAAGGGGTGTTGAATTTTGTCGAATGCTTTTTCAGCATCTAATGAAATGATCATATGGTTTTTTTCTTTCAGTTTATTTATATGGTGGATTACATTGATAGATTTGCGTATGTTGAACCAGCCCTGCATCTCTGGGATGAAGCCTACTTGATCATAATGGATAATTTTTCTAATGTGTTCTTGGATTCGGTTTGCCAGTATTTTATTGAGAATTTTTGCATCGATGTTCATGAGTGAGATAGGCCTGTAATTCTCTTTCTTGGTTGGGTCTTTGTGTGGTTTTGGTATCAGGGTAACTGTAGCTTCATAAAAGGAATCGGCAATGCCTCTTCTGTTTCTATATTGTGAAATACATTAAGGAGTATAGGTATTAGTTCTTCTTGGAAGTTCTAGTAGAATTCTGCATTGAAACCATCTGGTCTTGGGCTTTTTTTCGAAGGGAGATTTTTGATAACCTTTTCTAATTCTTCGCGAGTAACAGGTCTATTTAGATCATTCACCTGGTCTTGGTTTAGCTTTGGTATATGGTACTTATTTAAAAAAAATGTCCATTTCTTTTGTATTTTCCAGTTTTGTGGCATACAGGCTTTTGTAGTAAGATCTAATGATTCTCTGAATTTCCTCTGTGCCTGTGGTTATGTCCCCCTTTTCATTTCTGATCTTATTTATTTGCGTGTTCTCTCTCTGTCGTTTAATTAGTTTGGATAGGGATTTGTCGATCTTGTTGATTTTCTCTAAGAACCAACTTTTTGTTTCATTGATTCTTTGGACTGTTTTCTGTGTTTCTATTTTGTTGATTTCCGCCCTCAGTTTTATTATTTCCAGTCTTCTACTTCTCTTGGGCACATCTGCTTCTTTTTTTTCTAGAGCTTTCAGGTGTGTTGTTAAGTCCCCAATGTATGCATTCTCTGTTTTCTTTAAGTGGGAACTTAGTGCTATGAACTTTCCTCTTAGCACTGCTTTCATCGTGTCCCATAGGTTTGAGTATGTTGTCTCTTTATTTTCATTAAATTCAAGGAAGACTTTCATTTCTTTCTTAATTTCTTCCTTGACCCAGGTGTGGTTCAGTAGTTGACTGTTCAGTTTCCATGAGTTTGTCGGCTTTCTGGGGGTAGTATTGTTGTTGCCTTCTAACTTTAATCCGTGGTGATCAGATAGGACACAGGTGGAAACTGATATTTTTTTGTATCTGTGGAGATTTTCTTTGTTTCCAAGTATGTGGTCAATTTTCGAGACGGTTCCATGAGCTGCAGAGAAGAAGGTATATTCTTTCCTATTTGGGTGGAATGTTCTATAGATGTCTGTTAAGTCCATTTGGTTCATTACCTCCAATAATTCTCTTAATTCTCTATTAGGTTTCTGTCTAATTGACTTGTCCCTTGGAGAGAGAGGTGTGTTGAGATCTCCTACTACTAGTGTGTGTGGTTTGATGTCTGCCTTGAGTTCTAGTAATATTTCTTTTACATAAGTGGGTGCTTTTATATTAGGGGCGTAGATATTCAGGATTGAGACGTCATCCTGATGAATTGTTCCTGTTATGAGTATAAAGTGACCATCTCAATCTCTTCTGATTGATTTTAGTTTGAAGTCAGTTTTGTTAGAAATTAGTATGGCCATACCTGCTTTTTTTCTTAGGACCATTTGCTTGAAACACCTTTTCCCAACCCTTTACTCTGAGTAGATGCCTGTCTTTGTGGTTGAGATGTGTTTCTTGCAAACAGCAGAATGTTGGATCCTGTTTTCGTATCCAATCTCTTAGCCTGTGCCTTTTTATAGGTGAATTGAGCCCATTAATATTAAGTGATATTAATGACCAGTGGTTGTTTACTCCGGTTATTCTTATTGTTTTTGGTAGTAAAGTTTGTGTGTCTCCCTTCTTTGAGATGTGCTGGTGAAGGGTCTTTAGATGCCTGAGTTATTGTAGGCAGTGTTGGCAGTGTTGGATTCCTTGGGTTGCGATTTTCCTTCTATTACTTTCTGTAGGGCAGGATTTGTGGCTACGTATTGTTTAAATTTGTTCTTATCCTGGAATGTCCTGTTTTCTCCATTGATAGTGAACAATAGCTTGGCTGGGTATAGTAGTTTGGGTTTGCATCCATGGCCTCTTAGCTTCTGCAGAACATCTATCCAGGATCTTCTGGTTTTCATAGTTTCCATAGAGAAGTCAGGTGTAAGTCTGATTGGTTTACCTTTATAAGTTACTTGCCCTTTTTCCTTTGCAGCTCTTAATATTCTTTCTTTAACCTGTATATTTTGTGTTTTGATTATTATATGGTGAGGAGAATTTTTTCTTTGATCCAGTCTGTTTGGTGTTCTGTATGCTTCTTGAATATTTAAATGAATATCTTTCTTTATGTTGGGAAAGTTTCCTCCATAATTTTGTTAAAAATATTTTCTGGGCCTTTGAGCTGTGACTCCTCTCCTTCTTCTATTTCTATTATTCTATTGTGTCCCATATTTCCTGAATGTTTTGTGTTGAGAATTTGTTGGCTTTGCTGTTTTCTTTGATCTGTGCGTTTATTTTCTCTATGGTGTCCTCAGAATCTGAGATTCTTTCTTCTATCTCTTGTATTCTATTGATTATGCTTGTTTCTGTAGACTCTGCTCGTTGACCTAGATTTTCCATATCCAGCTGGTCCTCAGTTTGTATTTTCTTCCTTGCCTTCATTTCAGTTTTCAATTCTTGAACTGTTTCCATTACCTGTTTGATCATTTTTTCTTGGTTTCCCAGGGTATCATGTACGTATTTACTCATTTCTTCAAACGTTTTGTTATACTTCTCATCCATTTCTATAAGGGTGTTTTTTACATGTTGTTTAAGGGACTCTATTGCTTTCATAAAGCCAATTTTTTCCACTTCTTCTGTGTTAGGGTGTTCAAATACTTCTTTTGTAAGATCATTGGGTTCTGGTGTTTTCATGTTGTTTTTCAGATTATTGGGTGAATTCTTGCCTTGGCGCCTGCCCATCTCCTCCTATTGGTCCTATCTAATGGGTCTTTTAAAACCGGATCAGGTTTCTCTGCTGGCCAAGGGCTCCGCTTACATAATGCCCTCGCTCTGTTTCCTGGTTCCTGCCGCAGGCCAAGAACCCTCTCACCCCTCCGAAGGGTCTTCCGGACAGGACCAGGCTCCCCATTTGCCAGTGACCTCGCCAACAAAAGGCCTACCTCTTTTATTTAATTGTAGTGGGCGATCTGCTCTCGTTATTGCGTGCCCATCCCGCCGCTTGTGTCTGCCGCCGCGCAGGTCTCCCAAAGCCTATTCCTGATTGCCGAGCCTCTCCGCCGCATCTGGACACCGCACCTCTCCACCTCCTAGCGTCTGGATGCCGCACCTCTCCACCTCCGAGCCCACAGCCTGGGATTCTGATTCCATGGTCCCCTGCCTCCTGTCTCCAAGGTGCACTGTGCAGCTCTCTGCCTTCCAGCAGCCCTAAGGACATATGTTCTGTGCTCTAGTTTTTAGTTTTCATCCATAAAACACAAAATAAAGACTGACTTCTTACATCTAATGAGGTAACAGGAAGAATGAAGAAATCAAAACCCATATTTGCAGTACTACCAAATAATGGGGCAGAAATTTAAAAAGTCAGGACTTTCCAGGGCTATGAGGACCCTTCCTCGCTATGGATCTTCCTAGATGGCTCCCACATTACTTAGAGGCTTCAGTGACACTGAGGACCCAGAACAGTAGCACACCAAGTGGACATGACAAGCCAAACCTCAACTGTGTGCAAGACAGACACATACCTGATTAATTCAGAGAACACTGGGTGAAGGGAGCAGGGCGCCAGTCAGCTATAAAATATCTTTTTAAAGGAGGAAAGGTGAGGGCTTTAAACACACAGCCATCCCACTTTCCTTTCACAGATAGATGACTCTCACACACTGCTTCGAAGCAATTAAGTGTGCACAAGTAACCCACAGGCCTGGGCCCACTGAGCAGACACAACTCTGGACTGTGACACCCAAAGATTTGTGACAAAGCACAGCCTTGAGGACAGAATGGGTGGCTCTGGCTGTCCTCTGTGTCTGCACACTGTGTCCATTGATGAAGTCCTTCCTGCCTAACAAACTGCTAGTTGCTGATGCCCACTTCATTATATTCTGCTCTACCAGGGAGGGTCTCTACCCAGGAGCATAAAGGGGCAAACAATACTGACTGTGACATAAGGGGAGATGCTGCCCCTATATTCTGAGCTGTACTGCTGAACGCACTGAGATACAGAGCTCTGATTTTCTTCCCATTACCACTGTCTGTCCAGACACCTGCTTAGTGCCACCTCACAAAAGATGCAGGACACAGAAACAACCTCTTAGTCTCCCAAAGCATGAGCTGAAACCTGAAAAGAGACAAAAAAAGAGACAAGAAACAGCTCAGGTTGAACATGGGACAGGTGCCACTCTGCTGCCCGCCTCTTCTCATCACTGTCCGGGGGGAATTTGCCAGTTTCCTCCTTGAGGACAGTGGCTATGATTGCAGAGTTGTCCTAACATTATGAAAGGAACATGGCTCCTGCCCCATGCTCACCACATCACCTTTTGCTGGGAAAATCCTCCTCCATTCCCTGTTGGGAACATCACATGATTGTTGGTGCTTCCATGATAAGGTCAGAACACCCAGTCTCTGACTGCAGTCAGAAGTTCGCTGTCTGCTCAGCTGACTCCAGGCTGTTAGGAGACTGTGATCTCCCCCATCACCTGCATCAGACACACTTCCACACTGAGACACATGGTGCAGGGCCAGAGTTCTGACCAAAATTTCTTCATTGCTCCTATGTTTTCTTGTTTGAAGACTCCAATAGGTGAGATTATAGCAAACAAGCAAATAAATACAGACAGCAAACAGTAGCAAGGCCTCAGTGGGCAAGGCCACCTTAAGGGTCTGTAGCCATCTAACAGCTAGGATTTGCTAGGTTTGAAGTGTGATGGTGAACATTGTGTTTAGAGGATCAATTTACCGTGTTAAGTATGTAAAAACAAAATCGTTTTTAGCTTGTATAACCCATAGCAAATTTTCTCCTACTTTGAATGTGTTACATCTGCACAAATTCATATGCACACAAATACACACACACACACACACACACACACACACGTTCAAACTCCTTGCAGCCATAGAGGCTTGTACCCACTATTGTGACAGGCTAATGAAGTCATCCTCCAATTTACATTGTGACTAAAGAAAGGTGATGGAGGAAGGTCATTGGCTAATAAAGAAACTGCCTTGGCCCATTTTATAGGTTAGAACATAGGTGGGTGGAGTAAACAGAACAGAATGCTGGAAGAGGAAGTGAGCTCAGACTTGATAGCTCTCCTCTCTGGGGCAGACACGATGAAGCTCAGACCCAGGATGGACATAGGCTAGAATCTTCCCAGTAAGCGCACCTTGGGGTGCTACACACATTATTAGAAATGGGCTATTCCAGGTGCGAGAGTTAACTGAGGAGAGGCTAGATATAATGGGCCAAGCAGTGTTTGAAAAAATACAAATTGTGTGTTGTTATTTCAGGGCATAAGCTAGCCAGGCAGCTGGGAGCTGGTGACAGGAACGCAGCCTGCAGCTCCTACTACAGAAAGGTCTCTAGTATTTTTCTCAGGGGTATAGTATAAGTATCTTAGCTCCAAGCAAATTTACTTTCTCGTGGACCTTGTTATTATTGTTGTTATTATTATTATTATATTTTAGTTTTTAGAGACAAGATTTCTCTGTGTAGCTCCAACTGCAATGGAACTCAGTCTGTCCACCAGGCTGGCTTCCAACTCAGAGATCCACCTGCATCTGCCTCTGGAGTGCTAGGATTAAAGGTGTACACCACCACAGCCTGGTGGACCTCACTATGTGCGACCCCACCTGTCTCACAGAAGGTTTGTCTACTGCAGCATGGAGGGGGCTCTGAAAGCAAGGGCTTTTCTGGTTTCCTGCTCTCACTGAGCTAGGGACCCCTGCTACTCTTCCTCCCCCTCCCTCCCACAAGGTGCCCACGGAGGTAATCAGTCCATCACACGCTGTCCTGATTAGCACTCCAGTTACCGTGAAGTCACCCCTCAGTTCTTCGGCATACAGGACTGCACTTTGACTCCCACACAGAAAGCAAGGCGTTTACAGTTGGGGATCAGAAAGGAGGTTACCTCGTCTGCAGTTGCCCCTCTTGGCCGTGGCCTCATACTGGATACTGGACTCAGTGGGCTCAGGAAGTGTGTGCTGAGGAATCTGTGAAGTGTCTTAGCGCCCTGACCACACTTTGGAGGAGGTGGTTCCTCTCAGCTCTTCCTGGTGTAACTCAGGTGAGATGGAGCAGCCTTTCTTTAGTCTTCTTTTCAAACTCTTGTTCATTTGCCTTTGCTCCCTCAGCTTTTATCATTCACGTCACGTCGTCTGTCTCCGCAGATCATCTTGAATTTCCAAAGTAATTGCCTTTGCATTATCTGAAGGGACAGAAAGTGGGATTATTTTCTCATGTAATATTTTGGTTTCCTAATAATGAACTCATTTTGCCCTGGCTCACATATTTCATGTAAAAAGTTTCTCTCTTAGAGATAACCAGTCTTCTCTGGGGACGAGACTCCTGACTAGAAGTCATCTAGTCTTATATAAGTGAACGCTTATATAGACAAGCAACACTAAATGGACTAGGCATTTTTGTGTGTGTGTTGCGTGTGTTTGTGTGTGTGTGTGTTTATGTTTATATGTGAGTAACAATAAATAATTAAACAAAAGGGATCATGTATTTTAGAGGAAGTGGAGAGACGTAATGAAGCATGATTAATAAATACTCAGAGACAGAAATTGGTGTTCAACCTGAAGATCAGAAAAGCAAAACAGCCAGCCACTGGTTCTGAAATGGTCTGAAATGGTAACCCTGCCTCCTGGAATCTCAGAATGAGACTGTCTGAGAGCTGTCTCCTCCTATTTTATAATCCTCATTGTTGCTGGGATTAAGGGCATGCACCACTACCACCTGGTTTCTATGGCAAAATAGTGTGGCTATTGTGAATAAAGGTGTGTGTCATTGTTGCTGCTGGGAATAAAGGTGTGTATTAATACTGCCTGGTCTATAAGGTTAGCCAGCATGGCTGTTTTATTTTTCTGATCTTCAGGCAAGCTTTATTTATTGAAATACAAATTAAATGCCACTACATGTGGAAGGAGTTAGAGGAGGAGGAGAGGGAGGTATGAAAATGATGTAAATGGAGTATTTATGTATGGAAGTCTCAAAAAATGTTAAATTAAAAAAGGACAACGCACACAAGAAAAAGTCATCTTTCCCTAAGTAGCCTCTAGGTGTCACTGTGGTCCCGTTTTTGTTCCCTCTGGCAGCAGGGTTTACCCACCTGAGAACTATGGGCAAGGATGGTGATAAGCGGTGATGGTCAGGAGGCCACTGACCCAGTCATGTGACTTTTCTGGAGAGATGTGAACGATCATCTCTTCCCCCCAGATAGAGCAAAGCCATTTTCTCCAAGCCTGTCTTAGTCAACCAGTAACATTTTGGGTTGATTTGCAGAAGTTTGTGTTGTTATACCCGGATCACAGAGTTCCCCAAAAACCAACTAGGAGACTAAGTCCTGTATATAAAAGCAAAGAGCCTTTATTCTTATTCAAGTTTGAAGTCAGACTCTCCCTGTGTCCAACTTATCTCCACTATCGGAGAGCCCTGAGCTCAGCTGAGGTGGGGTTTTTATAATAGTAGAGGTTGGGGGTAGGGATTTCTAAGGTTCAGGAACCCTGATTGGCTGACATTTGTCTGGGGTTGTCCTGGTGAAAAGCAATGAGTGTGTGCTGGCAGTTGTCCTATCTACAATGCTTGGAACATTAGAAATTTCCTCTGGATGATCTGTTCCTAGGTGATGTTCTCAGTTTGTGGCTTTTCTTGGAACCAGGTTTTACCTTAGGGTAAGCTACTGAGACTCGGGCCTCTGTTGAACTTGTCATGGCTGCGTCCTACAGGGTGACTGGGGCAGTGGCCTCACTCAGGAGCCCACCCACTAGGGATGATGACTCATGAACCCTGCATCCTTGGAAACCCCTGCATAGGCTGTAGGCCGTTCTATGTAGAAAGCCTCCTCTTTCCCATCAAGCGTTTGCTGTATATATCACCTTGGTGGAGGGCCCTGAGTCTTGAGCCTTTGAGTTTCTTGAGGTTCTAAGGTTTCCTTGGGTATGTCAGTTTTGTGAGCCTCCCTCCTCCCTTTAGGACAGAGGGACTATTACAGTCCAGGGAAAGCAGCTATGCAGCAGATTGGGAGTGGGATATACACCGTTTTGTTTTTTCAGGGGGCTGTGGTTGAGACAGGTTTTCTCTTGTAGCCCTGGCTGTCCGGAACTTTCTCTGCGGGCAAGTCTAGCCTCAAACGCAGAGATCCACCTGCCTCCTGAGTGCTGGGATCAAAGGTGTGCACCATCACTGGAGGGTCACCATTTTAAGAGGTGTTCTCTCTCTCTCTCTCTCTCTCTCTCTCTCTCTCTCTCTCTCTCTCTCTCTCTCCTGACGGTGTCCTTCTTCTCATGCTCCCAACCCCATGAATCCCTAAAAGGTGGGGCAACCAGGCAGGAAGTAGAGGTGGGGCAAGGAGAACAGGAGAATTCTGGGAAGAGGAAGGAGTCAGTCTGCAGCCATCACTCAGTGTCAAAGGAAGCAAGATGAGAATCCCACACTGACAAAAGTACCAAGATACCTGGCCAACACAGACAAGAATTATGGGTTAAGATGTAAGAGTTAATAAGAAGCCTGGGCTAATAGGACAACCAGTTTATGATTAATGTAGACCTCTGTGTGTTTTCTTTGGGACTTAACTACTATGGGAACTGGGCAGGACAGAAACCTCTGTCAATGTGGTGAAAGGCTAATACTGCATCTGTTCATTGCCCTCACTGTCCTGTGGGCTGACCACCCTCAGGGGAAGTGCAACAGAGTTGGCCAGCTGGGGCCGACCCCCTGGTGAAAGATGGGCTTCCCAAATTTCCTGAGCTTCCCTGAACCCCCTTCCTGGCCACCTAATCAGTTGGGGGAGAAGGCTGGTTGGAGGTAAGAAAAGGAGTTCATCCTCTGTGCCCCTTGCAGCACAGGGGCAGAGGGCTTAGGGTACTCTCCCCTTTTGTAAGGCAAAGATGGTCTTGTTTATCAGTCCTGTAAAGGGTTTTAACCAAGGGGGAGGGTGTGCTACAAGGTCCTCTCAAGTGACAATGTAAGGAATCTGATCCAGGTGTCCAGATTCACCAAAAATCAGCCCTTTTGTCCTACAAATGATATGAGTCAAAAGTTCCCTCCACCAGCTACCCTTTTCTGAGTGCTGGCTATTTGGTCTTGCAAAAGACGGTAAGTACACCCTGTTTAGTTTCCAGTTTTCCTCTCTTTGCCCTATTTCTAAAGTCCTCAGAGTGGTCCAGAATCAAAGTTAGGGAGTAGGAATACTCTTAGTCTCGCCAATATCATCAGCATCAGTCTAAGTCAGAACAGAAAACACAATAACACACAGGACAATAGACAGATAAACAGTCCTCTTGGTGCCCAACGGCAGAACTGAAACTGGGACCCCAGGAGTAACCTGCACATCTATCTACAGAAACCAGGAGATCCACTCTCATACAGAAGGATCCTGGGAAAGTCTCCCCAGGGACCAGTCTGTGATCTTTCTGCACATCCATAACTATGGTCCACAGGTCCTTACAGTTTCTGTAACAGATTCTGGGCCCATTTACAGAAGGATATCAAAACAGAAAGACACGAAACTAAACAGAAAACTTCCCGGCTAGCTGAGACTGAAAGCACTATGGGTGGTAGTCCAAGTAGGCTGGGGGGCTCCGGGATGAGCCCCCAAAGGTTCTAGCCAGATCCACAGAGTCCCCCAAAAACCAACAAGGAGACCAATCCTGTGTGTAAAAGCAAAGAGCCTTTATTCTTACACAACTTCGCAAACTCAGACTCTCCGTGTATCTAAGGTATTGGTGTGCTTGAAGAGCCCTGAGCTCAGTTGCAGTGGGGTTTTTATAATAGCAGAGGGATTTTTAAGATTCAGAACCCATGATTGTCTACATTTGTCTAGGGGTGCCCTGGTAAAAAGGGGATGGGTGTGTGCTGGGCTAAGAAACATCAAGTGATCCTATTTACAATAGTTAGAATGTTAGGAATTTCCTTCGAATGATCTGTTCCTGGGTAGAGTATGGGTGGTCTCAGTTTGTGGTCTTTCTTGGAATCAGGTATTGCCTTAGGGTAAACTGAGACTCAGTCCTACCTTGCTGCTGGTCTATAGAGCCTGTCTTGGCAGGTGGTACCTGGGTCCTACAGCACAAGAAACAGACATCGATGCAGAGACCCACTCATGTGCACCCTCAAGAATCCCACAAGAACACAAAACAGGGAGGCATACTATATACCCAAAGGTATAAGTTAAATATATTAATATATATTAAAAATAGAACAAAAACCCCAGCATTAGATGAAGCAAGCAACCTCCAAAGATAGCACTGAATTCATTTTCTGTTGGACATTCACAATGGAGCATGCAGCCTACCGTTAGGAATGGGGCTTTTTTCCCCAGTGAGACTCCCTTGGAGAAAACCCACATTTTCATTTGCAAGTGATTATCAATTGGAGATGGGTTAAGTCTGTGCTCACTTCCTTCAGCTCTAAGACTCTATCTGGTATACCCGTGCAGGCCCTGCGCCTGCTGCCTCAATCTCCGAGAGCTCACAGGAGAATCAGTGCTGCTGTCTGCAGAGGGTGCTGTTTCCTTCATCCCCTCTGACTCTTAGTCTCTTCCACATCCTCTTCCACAGAGTTGAGTCCTGAGGGGAGAGATTAGATGGAGACATCCCATTTAGGGGTGGATGTCCCAAGCTCCCTAAACTCTCTGCATGTTGTCTGGGTCTGGGTCTCTGGGTGTGTTCCCATCTGCTGCAGGAGGAAGCTTCTCTGATGAAGGCTGAACAAGGCACAGATCTATGCGTGTAGCAGAATGTTATTAGGAGTCATCTTATTGTGACCTTTGGTTGGTTGGCTGTCTAGTCTTAGGTTCTTGGTCACCCAGGCAGTATTGGGTGTGGGTTCATCTCATGCAGTGGTCTTAAATCAAATCAGACATTGACTGAACACTCCCACAAGCTTTGTGCAACTATTGCACCGATGTGTCTTGCAACAAACCAGGTTGAATGTTTGTAGCTGAGTTGGAGTTTATGTTCTTTTGGTAGTGTGCAGAGCATTTTACAATACCAAGCACACTAGCCTGTAGGGGTGAAGACCCGATAAGCACCAGCTTAGCTTGTGGTAAGTGAGTTGTGTAGGTGTGGTCTTCATCAATAGGGCCTTGCCATCAGTTTGTGGAGAACAATCGATAATCTTTGCAACAGCCTGAGTTGTTTAGGGGTTCCCTTTGGCCATCAGCTCAATAGTTGTAACCCATCCCTGGGTGTAAGCTACATTTGGTGACAAGAGATGTACAGTAGGCGTTCTATCTCCCTTTTATTTGGTGATTTTATGTTTTAGGTTTCCATTTACACCTTAAATGTCTCTTAATTTTTTTTCTTTAATTTTTTTGAGACAGGATTTCTCTGTGTAACGTTCCTAGCTTTCCTAGACCAAAAATGTCTGGCTTTTATTATATATTTTGTTTTGTTTGGGTTTTGTTTGGTTTCTGAGATACAGTTTCTCTGTGTAACCACCCTGACTGTCCTGGAACTCGCTTTGTAGACCCGGCTGACCTGGAATTCACTGAGGTCCCCTTGCCTCTGCCTCATCCCACATGCTGGGATTCAAGGCTGGTGTCACAACCACCAGGTCAAATTTCTGGTTTTATTCCGCATTTGTCCAGTAGGGGGAAGAGTGAGCTAACACCAGTGTGTTGATTTATTGCACAAGGACTTGATCTGCTTCCTCATGATGGACAATGTCCCTGGCGCACAGGGCATGCACGGGGAAACTGGAAAAAAAGGGAATTTGGGAAGTTCCCACTGCATTCACGTAGTGTACAGAGGGACGAGTCTGTGCCTGACTGTGGAGCTGTCTTCTCAATGCAGATCAAATACTTGAGCTGAGTCAAACTGGAAGGGTGCGCAGACAGTGTTGAGATTCCATTTCCATGAGAGGTGGGAGGGAGAGGGGCTCGTGTGGGTGAGGGGGCTAGAGTTCTCACACTTTCAGGATAATCAAGGTATGATGTGGAATTCCCCTTTGTACACTGTGGATATGTTTTATTAGCAATGGTTAATAAGGAAGCTGCTTTGGCCTATGGCAGGGCAGAATATAGGCAAGTTTTATTTATTAAAATACAAGTGAAATGCCACAACAGAAACATTGTCTGTGTGGATGCTAACAGTGGGCTTTAATCCTCTAAGGAAAATGAGGTTACAGTAAAGATACCCTTAGATCTGTGGAGCACATTCTACTTCATTCCCCCCAAACTTGAGCCTGAAGCACAATTAATAAAAACTCAGGGACAGATATTGGGGTTCAACCTAAAGATCCGAAAAGCAGAAAACCAGCCACTGGCTTTTACCTTGACCTCAGTCTGAAATGGCGATCCTGCCTCCAGAAATCTCAGAATGGGAGTGCGTCTGTGAGCTGTCTCCTCCCATTTTATATTCCACTCAGGCTGGCATTAAAGGTGGGCACCACTGGGATTAAAGGCATGCACCACCTGGTTTCTATGGCAACTAGTGAGTCTACTGGGATTAAAGGTGGTGTTACCACTGCCTGGTCTGTAAGGCTGACCAGTGGGGCTGTTTTACTCTCTGATCTTCAGGCAAGCTTTATTTATCAAAATACAAATAAAATAACACTGCATGAGACCCAGGAAGTGAGCGTAGGCAGATAGAAGGGATATTTACCTCCTCACTGCTGTGTTAGATGAGTATAAACAGGAAACAGAGTACGCTAGATGGTACAGAAACCATCACAAGGTGGAGAGCAGGCAAAGAGGCTGAGGGCACCGGTTGCTCTTGCCCAGCACCCACATGGCGCCTCACAGCCTACTTTGATTCCCATTCCCTCTGTGGGCACAAGGCTTGTATGTGGCGCACATATATACATGCAGGCAAAGCATTCATACACATAAAATGACTACATAAATCTTTAAAAAGAAGAGCACCAGAGGGGCCCTGTTGTGAACTCCTGAGTGGAATAAGCAGCTCTCCTGTCCTGGTGCCAGGGGTTGAATTTCATGTCACTCCACGAACAGGGTTGTAATGGTGAATCTTTCTGTCATTTTATTGGCTTTAAAATTATGCAGAGAGCAAACTTCTGGTTGTATCTGTGGTTGTATTTCTAGGGAGGTTTAGTGGCAGTAGCAAGAGCTACCCTGACTGTGGGTGGCCCATTCCTGTTCTCAGGGCAGGGAAAGAATGAATCACCAGCATTAACCTTGTCTCTCTTCTTAACTGCAGACGTGATGTGACTGACCGTCGCATCCTCCTGCTTTCCCACCTTGGTGCCACCCTGGGCTGTGTGCTGGTTTGGATGAGAATGGTTCCCACAGGCTGGAAGACTTTGACTACAGTTGGTGGGATGTTTGAGAAGGATTAAAAGGTGTGGTATTGTTGGAAAGTCATGTCACTGGGAGTGGGCTCTGAGGTTTCAAAAGTCTATAGCATTTGCAGTTAGCCCTCCCTGTCTGCTTCTTGTGAATATAAGCCCCCAATTACAAGCTTTCTTTTTCAAGTGGTCATGGTGTTTTATCAGAGCAATAGAAAAGTAACTAAGACAGACGGTAGCTCCTTATAAACCACAAACAAAAATAAACTCTTGATTTTAAGTTGTCTTTGTCAAAGAAACGAGTAAGAAAAATAGCAGAAACCTTCTACTTATGTGACTGTGGCCAGATGCCGCTTTCCTCCTGAAGAGTCACCCCCCCCTCTCTAAGGAAGTAGCTTGAGCTAAGACAGGGTCTGATGTGTGGTAAACTGTGAAGTTCTTAGGTCCTCCTGTGCCATCCAGAGCCCCAGACAGAGCAGGAACTGAGAGTGCTCTGATCTTCCTGGATTTCCTTCCAGATCCTGTCCATTGAAAGCTCCTCCTCTGTTCTGCGATTTCTACCCCAGGGCTCTTTGTGCCTGTGGCCCTATGGGGCGGGGCCTGCAGTGAGGGTGGTTTGATTCCTAGCTTTGGAAATTTTTTGCACATTCAGTCAGTTCCTCAGCCCTCTCAGAGGGGCGAAGGCTAACTCCTGTTCTGCATATCCTGCCCAGAAATGACCACAGTTCAGCCAGTGGGCCAGGCCTTCCTGGGTCTGTGTAGAATCCCCACATGGACCCCATCTTCCTAGTTTACATCATCTTACCCGGGGCAATATTAACTTCCAGAGCCACTCTGGCCCCTCAGATGACTGCACACCTCACCCCGCCTGCTCCCTGGCAAGCTTCCTTTCTCACCTGCTTCCCCCCTCACCATCTTCACCGGAGAGATGATTTCATTTAGAAAGAGAAGTGGTCTCCAGTCAGTATGCAGGAGGCTGAGAGGAAAGGGGCACTCAGCTGGGGTAGGAGGGGGAGCTCAGTTTCCTAAGAGCTCAGAACCATTTGGTGAATGGTTGACTTCTGGATGGAGCCAGGGACTGGGTTCACCTTGTCAAAGCAGCACTAACACTCGTGTTCTTCCCAAGATGGAGGTGAGATGGGCTGGGGGATTCTAGGAAAAGCAGGTGCAGGGCACAGGAGGCACGCTTCCTTCAGAAGGCCAGGGCAGCTCTGTGATGGCCTCTGCTGTTTGGTAATTACGGGAAGTTCTCTCTGCACATCTGAGTACAGAGGAGCAGGGGTTGAGCGCAGAGCTGAGCCTGTGTCTTAGGCTGGAAGGAGACAGGCTGGGCACGACAGGAGCTGGGTGTCTCATGCAACACCATTGGCCAGAGCCTTGCTCTGGAGCCCTGAGCACAAATCCTGCCCATCACCCTGCCGGATCTCCTCTCTCTTGTGTTGCAATGTCACCCGTCTCTCTGTGCCTGACTTCCTCCCACCCAAGCAGGAAGGGGCTCAGGGTCTGCACAGTCACCTCCACGGCAGAATCAGAGTTGTCATTGTGACTTCCCTTGGTACCCAGCAGTGGCTCCACCTCCCCTTTTCTCTCCCTTTCCTCTGTCTGCCTTTCCTCTGTCTGTCTTTGTTTCTGTCTGTCTATCTTGGATTTTTGAGTCAAAATCTCAGTCCCTTTCCCTGGCAGCCTGGAACTCTATGTATATATAACCTTAAGTCATCCAGGCAATTGCAGTGTTTGTTCCTTGGCTTCGACAAGAATTGAATGAGCAGAAAGATGATAGACCAAGCCAGACCACCATGTGGGTGCTGGGAATCGAACCTGGGTCCTCTGGAGGAGCAGCCAGTGCTCTTCACCGTGGAGCCATCCCTCCAGCCCCTCCTGTCAGTTTAATTATCGGTATCACACACCTCAGCAGACCAGGGTGAGGGTTTCTGTAATAAATGTTTCTGAACCCAAACTGCTTCCATTCATAGCTTTCAAAGCTATGCCCCGAGCTGAGGGAAGGGAAGCCTGGGCCTGAGCTTCTTGGAGGAAATCTTTAAGAAGATAAGTTTCCTCTTCGTGAGGAGGCAGGGCAATAGAACCAGCTCTAGTCAGAAAGAAAGGACTAATGGGCTACAGATAATGGGCCACAGTAATGTTTGTCTGTCCTTCTTAAAACAAAGCAATTCTGTTTTCCCCATTTACTCTGTTTCTGTAATTTCTTAGAAAGTACAGCTTTTGCATTTTTTTTATTGATCTTACTGAGCTATACATTTTTGTCTGTTCTCATTCCTTCCTCTCCCCGTTCCTTCAACCCTCTCCCAGGGTCCCTATGCTCCCAATTTACTCAGGAGATCCTGTCTTTTTCTACTACCCATGTAGATTAGATCTACGTATATCTCTCTTAGGGTCCTCATTGTTGTCTAGGTTCTCTGGAATTGTATTTGTGGGATGGTTTCTTTGTTTTGTGTCTAAAAACCATGTATGAGTGAGTACATGTGATATTTGTCCAATTTGTGCTACCCATATACCTATGAGGGTGAGGCCTTTTTTTTAATATTTATTTACTTATTATGTATACAATATTCTGTCTGTATGTCTGCAGGCCAGAAGAGGGCACCAGATCTCATTACAGATGGTTGTGAGCCACCGTGTGGTTGCTGGGAATTGAACTCAGGACCTTTGGAAGAGCAGTCAGTGCTCTTAACCGCTGAGCCATCTCTCCAGCCCAAGGCCCTTTTTTTTTTCTACCAGGAACCATCATCATTCTTAAAGAAAATAGTTTTTCCCTCTCAGGAAATCCAGAACTCAATGGAGGGAGCTCAATCTTCCCCAGGGCATAGTCTCCCGAGCTCCAAACTCCACATGCGTTTGGTACATATTCCCCATGCCCATCTTCAGATGCTAGAGCAGGCCTTGGATTTCCCATGGCTTCTGCGTGCTTGTTTCTGTACATTGCTGGACTGATGGAGAAAATATCAAAGATTGCTTATTGTGTAGGATGCGGATCAATGTGCAGAAAGACCTTGGCATTCACTGTAGACATACAGGTGAAAGCACATAGCTGATAAGTGTGCAGTCCAGGTATTTCTCTGTTGTCCGGTTCTGCAATGTCCGTGAGGACTTTCTTCCTATTGCTTTTTTTTCCCCCATGTGTTCGACCAGTGGTTTCCTTGTACAGTTCTAAGATTTAGCCCTCAGTATAGCATTCCGATGTTCAAGAAACTGTAGGCAGGATTCATGCTCGTCCACTCCACACATATCACACACATCACAACCACACATAGGATAAACAGACTGGAAGTTTGCATACATCGCAGGTTGAGTGGGTAGAAACTCAAAGGGCAGTTGATGATCAACGGGCAGTTACTTGTTTTGTTCCTTTTTGTTTGGTTTATGTTTTCTTGTGACAAGGTTTGTGGTAGTTTGAAGTAATTGCCCCCATAAGCTCATGGGGAGTGGCAATATTAGAAGTTGTGGCTTCATTGGAGTAGGTATAGCCTTGTTGGAGGAAGTGTGTTGTTGGGGAGGTGGGTTTTGAGGTCTCTTTTGCTCAGCCTTCCCTCACTGTGACTTTCAGATCATTTCCTGTTGCCTGCAAACTCCTTCTCTAACACCAAGTCCGCCTGCATGCTACCTATTCCCCGCCATGATGATCATGAACTGAACCTCTGTAGATCTAAGTGAACCACCACAATGAAATGTTTTCTTTTTAAGAGTTGCCATGGGCTGGGCGGTGGTGGCGCACGCCTTTAATCCCAGCACTTGGGAGGCAGAGGCAGGCGGATCTCTGTGAGTTCGAGACCAGCCTGGTCTACAAGAGCTAGTTCCAGGACAGGCTCCAAAACCACAGAGAAACCCAGTCTCGAAAAACCAAAAAAAAAAAAAAAAAGAGTTGCCATGGTCACGGTGTCTTTTCACAGCAAAAGAACCGTAACTAAGATAGGGCTTGTTTGTGTAACAGCCCTGCATATCCTAGATCTTGCTCTGTCGACCAGGCTGGCCTTGAACTCACAGAGATCCGCCTGCACTGCCTCCCAAGTGCTGGGATTAAAGGTGTATGCCACCACTGCTCAGCTGGGCAGTTACCCGTAATAGTGACTTTTTCTGATGCTGGGATAAAATACCCTGGCAAAAACATTAAAGAGAGAAGGAGTTTAATTTGGTTCACGGTTCAAGGCTGCAGTCCACTGTGATGGGAAGGCAGCTGATCACATCACATCCGCACTCAGGGAGCAGAGAGAGAGGAACGCTGGTGCCCACCTGGATTTCTCTATTTAATGCAGTCCAGGGCTCCAGCCTAGGGAATGGCGCTGCCCACATTTAAGGTGGGTCTTCCCATCTTGATTTGTTAATCGAGTTAATTAGTTGATCAAGTTAATTAGTTAATCAATTAGTTAAGTTTAATTGAGATAATCCCTTAAAGACATTCCCAGAGATTTGGCTCCAAGGTGACTCTAGGTCCTGTCAAGTTGAAAATTAATATAAACCATCACACACAAATCTGTGATGTATTGAAATATTTCCCACATATAGGACAGAAAGCTTCCATCCTCAGACACACATCTCTGCTGACAGCTTCCCCTGCTACAGACACTATAATGGTGTTTCCCCGTGACTATTACTGCTGAAAGCACAGAAATAGACTAAAGGCCCGTGAGACTGGGCCTGAGTATTCTACATGACACAGGGGCAGGTAAGTGGCCTCAGGAGCAGACAGCTCAGCAGCTGGGGTCTTGTAGTAATAAGGGTGGCGGCAGGGTTGCGTCCCCAAATCCCCAGCCGCCTGGCTCGGCTAGCTTATGCCCCAAATAATTACACGGACACTGTATTCTTTTAAACACTGCTCTGGCCCATTTCTAATCATCTGTGTAGCGCCCCTAGGTGCGCTTACCGGGAAGATTCTAGCCTAAGTCCATCCTGGGTCGGAGCTGGGGCATGGTGTGCGTCTTCCCTGGAGCAGGTAGCATGGCGTCTCTCTTGCGTCTGCTCCGGAGAGGAGAGCTGTCGAGTCTGACCTCACTTCCTCTTCCTCCCGGCATTCTGTTCTGTCTACTCCTCCCACCTATCTTCTAACCAATGAAATGGGCCGAGGCAGTTCCTTTATTGCTTAGCCAATGAAATCAATTGATATATGACACTCCCACATCACTTCCCCTTTTTCTGTTTAAACAAAAAAAGGAAGGCTTTAACCTTAACATAGCAAAATTACATATAACAAAACAGTTATCAAGTAAAAGTTACATCAGAAACATTTATACATATAACAAAATTGACCTTAAAATCCATACCAATGCAAATTATTCATACCTATATCATTTCCCCCTTTAAATGTAAAAGAACATTTATAAACTATATTTGGGAACATGGGCGCAGTTTTTTCTCTCCAAACTGCTTCCTGCTGAATGGGGGCGTCGTTAATTAGGTCTTTCATGGTATAACCTGTGTGCCAGGGTCATCTCAGTTGGCAGTTGAGCGAAGCAATTTTCTGAAGATGTTCACAGCAACCCTTCAGGAGGACGTGGTCCATCATACCAAATCGGGATAAATGCAATCCACAAGGTCTGATCCTCTGTGAAAACAAAAGCAGAATCTCTTTTCCAAAGTATCATATCCTTAGATCCAAATTTTGAAATCATACCCTCATGATATCCGTTCTGGTTCCACTGGGCAGCCCATATAATGAAATGTCTCTCTGTACTTAGCTCCTTCACAGTCAAAAATTTTAAAGAAAACACAATGTACATAATCCAGACTCTCTGTGAATTTTCCATCTTTACGCGGCTTATATTTCTTTATTTCTTTTAATCTCTTAACTATCTGTACTCTGTCTCTTTAAAGACTTTACCTTTTTTTTTTAACATTAACTTTATTCTCTATATTCTTTTTCTTCTCTCTCCCAAGCCTACGTACATTCATCCAACAGTGTGACTCGTTTAGTGGTCTGAATCTGTCCTATTGTGAATCTGCAATTTTTTACTATTCAGGAGCACTTTTGATTTGCGCCTTTAAATCACTAGGCGCTTAAGAATCTAAGCTGTGACATTCCTAGATTAACTTTTTGCTTTTTGAGCGTATATCTTTGACCTGGAATAACCCTGTAGACCAGGCAGTCTTTGAATTCTCAGAGATCCGCCTGTCTCTGCCTCCCAGGCATTGGGATTAAAGGTGTTTGCTACTACACCTTGAACTCACAGAGATCTGTTCGTCTCTGCCTTCTAGGCACTGGGATTAAAGGCGTGTGCTACCACACCTTGAAGTCACAGAGGTCTATCTCCCTCTGCCTCCCAAGTGTTGGGATTAAAGGTGTGTACTAGGACACACAACAACTCTCTTCCTTTTCTTTTTTACTCTAAGAACTTTAACTTTTAGCTTGCATATATTTTTAACACACAGTAAACCATTTAGAAATTTTCTTTGTCTTTGAATCTCTCTTTACTGTATATCTCTCTTTTTCTGACCACAAGAGCCTTTAAATTACTGAGCAATATCAGTAGGACTAAAGGCGTGGCTTTGCCGGCTGGATCCTTAGCTTTCCAGCCTCACGGCTGAGGTACTGGCTGTAAGGTCCCTGCCAGCCAGCAAGCTACAACAGACAACACTCAAGTCCTCTCTCGGTAGCCGGCCCTCCTGCCTCAAACAGTCAGAGTTTGCCCTGGCAGGACAGCCCAGAAAGCCGGCATTTTTAAACGGCGCAGCTTTTTTCCTGCTACGCCTGAAAACCGAAAAGCATGCGTTCAGCTTTTCATCAACACTGTTTAAGTGTTTTGTGGCAGGACCTCTTAATGAGCCGCAGGGTTTTGCAGCTAAAGCTGAGTCAGGAAGCCTCTTGGGGCTACCAGGTAGGAGCGGCACTCAGCACTTTAATTCTGAGACTGAGCGTGCAGCACAGAAATTCTTTTGATCCAAGTTACATCCAAATCTGAAACGCAGAGCACTGCGCAGTCTGAAAACACGTCTCTGTATGGCAGCAGGAATCCGCCATGCTCTTCCGCCTGCCTAAGCCTGATTCTGCCTTCTTCCCAGGAGCAGGCGGGGAGCTCTGAGTCATCGTCAGGGTCTCAGAGCACTCTCCTTCCGATCCCAAGCAGGAACACAAACATAAAGCCAGAGTTTGCACTGGCGGCAAAGCCCCAGGAATCCACACTTTAAAATAACGCAGCTTTTTTTCTGCTGCTGTTGCTGAATCAGGAAATCTCTCTACAGCACGCCACCAACGAACAGCAAAAATCTGTGTTAAATGCTCTCTCCCTTATTTTTAAGCCTTCTCAGGTTTTTTAAGTGGGTTTAGTTAGCCACACGTCTGGGCGTCATTTGTAGTAATAAGGGGAGCGGCGGCGGGGTTGCGTCCCCAAATCCCCAGCCGCCTGGCTCGGCTAGCTTATGCCCCAAATAATTACACGGACACTGTATTCTTTTAAACACTGCTCTGGCCCATTTCTAATCATCTGTGTAGCGCCCCTAGGTGCGCTTACCGGGAAGATTCTAGCCTAAGTCCATCCTGGGTCGGAGCTGGGGCATGGTGTGCGTCTTCCCTGGAGCAGGTAGCATGGCGTCTCTCTTGCGTCTGCTCCGGAGAGGAGAGCTGTCGAGTCTGACCTCACTTCCTCTTCCTCCCGGCATTCTGTTCTGTCTACTCCTCCCACCTATCTTCTAACCAATGAAATGGGCCGAGGCAGTTCCTTTATTGCTTAGCCAATGAAATCAATTGATATATGACACTCCCACATCAGGGTCTCAAAGGACAATGAGGCAGAGAGAGAAGTTACTAATTCTGCTCACCTGCAGTGGGACACTAAAGGTTGATCTGAGTGTAGAACAGTGATTCCTAGAAGCTGGAAATTTGGGTAGAGGGGCAGAGAGAGTTTGGACAACAGGTACCAAAGAGTTAAAGGGAAGGAGCATGTTCTAGCATGTTGCAGTGCAGCACAGAGATTCTTGTTTAAAACAATCTATTAAACTCTTTACAAATCAGCAGAACAGAGACAGTCAGATGTCCCAGATCCGGGACAATGACAATAAAGTGGTAAACATACCTTGAACTGGTTGGCATCTACTGTATACACATACTCCTTAATGTTGGAAAGTATCATCTGTTAATCACCATAATTTTAATATGTCTAAGAATATGGAAGCCTGACACCCCAGCTTTTAAAACATTATTTGTTTGTTTTTATTTGATGTGCATTGGTGTTTTACCTGCATGCACGTCTGGGTGAGGTGGCCGGATTCCTTGGAGCTGGAGTTACAGACAGTCATGAGTTGTCATGTGGATGCTGGGAATTAAATCTAGATCCTCTGGAAGAGCAGTCAGTGCTCTTAACTGCGGAGCCATCTCTCAAGATTGGATGATTATGCATTGTTTATTTGAGTAAAGTTGTCACACTGCATCTCACAAAGGAGTACGATTGTAACTATGACCGTGTAACTATATGTATCTGCTGGTATAGAGTGGGTTAGGGTAATTATGGGGTTTGAGGAAATTAACTTGACATAGCATCTTGTCGATGTGATGGTACCTGTGGTGGTTTGACAGAAAATGGCCTCCCACAGGAAGTGGCACTATTAGGAGGGTGGCCTTGTTGGAGGAAATGTGTCACTGTGGAGAGCCAGCTTTGAGGTTGCCTATTCTCAAGTTACACCCGGTGTGAGACACAGACTCATTCTGCTGTAGGCTGATCAAGATGCAGAACTCTCAGCTCCTTCTCCAGCACCCTGTCTGCCTGCCTGCTTCATGTCCCACTATGATGATAAAGGACTGAACCTCTGTAAGCCACCCAATTAAATGTTTTCCTTTATGGAAGTTGCTGTGGTCATGCTGTCTCTTCACAGCAACAAAGACCCTATCTAAGAGAGCGCCCAAGTAATTACCAAGCACCACTCTAGATGTTAGTGTGAAAGTAAGTTTAAGATGAGATTAAATTTTAAAGCAGGAGGCTTCGAATACTTTGATACTTCAGATGACTCTACTGCAAATGCCCCGCCAGCCCAACTGAAGACCTTAGAGATAAGCAAAAACAAAACAAACCTTGACACCCTCTGGAAAGGAGAGGAAAGAATTCTTGCTGTTTGGCCGGAAGCTGTAATATCAGCTCCTCCAAAGATTTCCGGGCTGCAAGGCTGCCCTGTAGCTCCTGTACTCACAGCTGAGTGAGCCAATGAGAGACAGAGGCAGGGAGAGAAGCAGAGAGAGAATCAGGGAGAAGAAGAAAAGAAGGAAAGGGGAGAGGAGGGAAAGAGGAAGAGAGGGAAGAAGAACAAGAGGAAGAAGAGGGAAAGGAGAGAAAGGAGGAGAGGAAGTTGAGGAGAGAAACGTGGTAAGTTGAGGATATGATAGTGCTCTGGTTTGAAGACCGCCACAGACCCTCGTGTTAATCACCCGGTCCCCAGCATGGCATTATTTTTTTGGATGTTGTTGAGCCTTTAGGAGGGAGGGCCTAGGTGGTGGAAGCAGGTCACAAGAGCCAGTACTTTGATCCTCTTGCCCCTTGTTGTCTCCTAGCTCTCTGCCACCATGTCCACCATCTTCTCTTACACTGAGTGTTCTCCTCCCCACGCCCCTTCTGTTATGACAGAGGGTGATTCTCTGAAACTGTGGCCAGAGGAAACCTTTCTTCTCTTCAGCAGTTTCTGTCAGGTGTTTAGGGCACCGTGGCACGAAAGGAATTAACTCTAATACTATATAGATCCAGTGATCGGTATAAGAAGATATGGATATGATATATTGCTTCCTTTTCTCTGAAGAGCCCCAATGCAGAGCTAAAATGTGCATGCTGGGTTTTCTGCACATTGCATCCCATGCATGACTCCTTACCTTCCTTCTAGAAGGACAGGTCTACGTACAGAAAGCAACACTGGGATTTTAACAAAGGGTGATGTTAGATGCCCAAAAGAGACACTGGGTCTCAAAGGATGCTGTAGATGAAGAAACTGGCAACAACTCCACATGCTAACCGGTCTCAAGTGAGGCTAAACACCAACGAAGTCTCCTAGACATTAAAGCAGTAATGTCTTGGAGTGACCTTACCCCCCAAGGAGAGACAATTTAATTAGTGTTTACTTTGCCTACAACCTGAATTCTGAACTCACACAGGTTGACTGATAAAAGATATGGAATATAATTTCCTTGTTTCCAAGGACCAAAAGAACCTGCAGATATGTCCACCCATCTGTGTGTTTCAGCTCCTCCTGGAGGAGCATGGACGATGGTCCCAAAGATCATCTACCATGTAGTTCTTGTGTCCAAGAGATACCACTTCATGTGGAGATGTACGCTGGGAACCAGCGCCTTGAACTTCATTAAAAAAAAAATCATCAATGCAGGAAACAGTGTCTTCATCTTAGGAGAGTTTGGCAATGTTTGGGAAATCTCCGTGAGACAAAATATCCAAGGTTAATTCCATAAGGATATTACAAGTTACTTGTATATACTCTGTCCTTCGTAAAGAATAAAGATATTCATGTCGCAATGCCTGGGGAATCTCCATGAGACAAAACATCCAAGTTTAATTTCAGAAGGATATTACAAGCCACTTGTATACACCCGTGTGTTCTCATCATGGTATTTTAGTGGGAGACAGCTTTTCCCATGTGTGTTTACGTTGTTGATGACTCTTCTTCAGCTGCCACAGACTCTGAAAGAGGTGAATCCTCTGGTCTTTCATAGAAAACGTTTGCTGCTTCAAAGTAGCTCATAAGTCAGTGACCAAAGTCAGCCTGAAGGAAAGTGCCTCACAGCTCCATCGCTGCTTCCCAGTATTCTGGGAGGTCAGTCAGCTTCTCTGATAAAAACTCCTTATTGAGAAGAGTCTTGGCATCACTTGCCACTGTATCAATGAAGAGATTTTTCAAATAGAAAGTCTTTCTAAAGTAAAGGCCTGTGGCAAGTGGCCCCCCAGTAACAGAGGAAATATATTCAATGTATTTCCATAGTTTTTCTTCTAAGGACATGTCGTTGGTCCTTGTTAGCAAACGGAGAGACTTAAGGTGTGCCTTGATTTCACTGACAGACACGTTAAAATCCTTGGCAATATTTTCCAACGAGGCATCATCCAGCCCAAAGTAGGACCTGTAGAGGTCCAAGGTCTCCTCTATCTTCTGGATCTTATCTAGGACCAAGCCCCCAAATGGAATGGTGGCCCAAGCTCCGGCCTTCAAGGCCTCCAGCCAGATCTTCTGTTTCAAGAAATCCCTCTTCCGGTCAATGGCAGTCTCAGTAACACTGTGCAAGGACAGCATGAAGACATGGCGCTTGTGGGCTGGGAGCTCGCTCAGTAGGGTGGTCTCCAGCTCTGGGAAGTCAAAGTCGGACACATCAAAGTTAGAGACCAAGAAAACTGGGGACTCACTGGAGAGAGTCTCCTGGAGATGCCTTGAACAGTCACCTCGGATTTTCTTTAAGACGCTGTCTCTATTGAAAGTCTTAGATTTACTCCTCTGTTCATTACTTATATCCTGATCTATCTTGGTTCGGACAAAGTAGAACTTTGTATTCATCTTGGCAATGGCTTTGGCCAAATGTGCATCAGTGTCTTTGAAGCGAGTAGCCGAGATGATAATGAAGAAGTCATACTCAGCAAACTTCATTTCCGTTAGGTAGTTTTGGGGAGGGAACGATGTGGATCCAATGCCAGGCAGGTCCCATATTGTCACCATGGGAAGCTTTGGGTGTGGGTATGGAGTTCTCTCCATGGTTGTCTCTACCACCCCAGTGGGAGCTGCGCCTTCTTCTTCGTCCCACACTCCCCTCAGGGCATTGATAAAGCTGGATTTGCCCGCCCCTGTTTCTCCCGTCACTGCGATGTTCAGTGGGGCTCTGTCGATGTTTCTGAGAGCATTGCTGATTGCAGAAACCGCTCCCGGGAGGTTCTTATTCTCCAGGTGGGATTCAATCAAGGTGATAGTTTCCTCAGAGAGGATTTTACTTTCCTTCTTGAAGTTCTTAAAAAAGTTTTCAAAGCTGGATGCCAAAAGCTGGGCCGTTGAAGGTGAGGGTCTGGAAGACTTGCATGCAGCTGTTTCCAGAAGATGCTGAAGAGAGGAGACAAGATAGACATTGCAATTATGAGTTCAGCAGAGCAGGGCCTAGGGTTTTGCTGTTTCAGTAAAGCAGGACTTCATCCTCTGTGCCCTTTAGAGGCAGACACCCCCTTCTCTCCATCCCTGGCTGCTGCCTCGATTTCTGGCCGGTATGGCAAATGCCCTCTTTCTCAGGCTCTACTTCTCCGATGACTTCCCTCTTTCCTTGCTGTCTGATTCAAGGTCAACTTATTCCATGCAATTACCTACCTTCCCTTGTGTTTATATCTACAATTATCTTCAGATTCTGTTTACTCCTTTTAAAGTGACTACCCGTACAATGTCAAACCCCTATGGGCAGAGATCAGCAGCACAGCAAATCTTCCAGCAGCATCTCTCCTGGGAAGGCTCCCTGCCTCTTGTGAGCTCACAAGCATTGCTCTTAGGCTTCATGCCCTCTGCTCCCTTAGCACAGCTCTCCCGACTTCTCTTGGGAGGAGTGTGAATGAAGGGAGAAGGGACATGAGGTGGGGAGTGGACAAGATTTAGTACGTGTCCCACAGAGGGGTGGACACATCACTACCCAAGTGTAATGGACTTTGTTCTAGTCATAAAGAAGACGGAAACTATGGCATTTGTAGGAAAATGGATGTATCTGGAGATAACCGTTTTAAGTCATTAAACCAGCCGCAGAAAGAGAAATATATTTTGTTATTCATGAATCTTAGATTTTATAGAGATACATAGTTACATACTTATGTATAATATGAAAGGGGAAGAGTAACTGTCTCAGGAAAAAAGGGACTAATAGTGGCTATACTTAACATGTAGGATGTGCTTGTTTGAAAACTTAAAAATGGATAAATTAAAAAAAATCATTATTAAAAATCTATGTTATTCCTTATTTTCAACAGGGGAAGTAGGGGGCAGCCTCAGTGGCAAGCAAATTCCCCGTGTTCCCCTGCTTTCTAGTGGTTTGGTATTTAAATCTTTTTTTTTTTTTTTTTTTGGTTTTTCAAGACAGGGTTTCTCTGTGGCTTTGGAGCCTGTCCTGGAACTAGCTCTGTAGACCAGGCTGGTCTCGAACTCACAGAGACCCGCCTGCCTCTGCCTCCCGAGTGCTGGTATTAAAGGCGTGTGCCACCATCACCCGGCTGGTATTTAAATCTTAAACAAACAACCAACAAAAATGAAAAATCCCAAACTGGATACCGAAAGACAAAGAGACAGAGAGAAAGAGAGAGAGAGAGAGAGAGAGAGAGAGAGAGAGAGAGAGAGAGAGCGCACACAAAGAAGACAGTAAAAAAAATGTGTCCTCAGGCTGAAGAGACGGCTCAGAGGTTAAGAGCACTGACTGCTCCTCCAGAGGTCCTGAGTTCAATTCCCAGCAACCACATGGTGGCTCACAACCACCTATAATGAGATCTGGTGCCCTCTTCTGGCCTACTGACATACATGGAAGGAATGTTGTATAAATAATAAATAAATAAATCTAAAAAAAATTTAAAAAATGTGTCCTCATTTTCTTAAAGTTAAAAAACCTGAAGCTGGGTGGTGCATGCCTTTAATCCCAGTACTTGGGAGGCAGAGGTAGGCAGATCTCTATGAGTTTGAGGCCAGCCTGGTCTATAAGAGCTAGTTCCAGGACAGGCTCCAAAGCTACAGAGAAACCCTGTCTCGAAAAACAAAACGAAATAACAGCAACAAAAGAAACCTGAAGAAATGAATTCCCATCAAACCCCTTCCCTGAAAAAGCATCAATTTTTAAAGCAGAAGAGGTGGGGCAAGCTCAGACAGGTTCCATTGGGAAGAGACACATGCTTCCCTTAAATGTCCACAGATTTCATATTTTGGACTCTATATGTCACATCCAGTTACTGTCATATACTTACAGTTTATTATGATCTTACAAGGATATTAAAACTTTTTAATTAATGAATTGTATAAAACCAGACTTCATGATAGCTTTGTAGATCTACATTTATCAATTCTGATCCTAAAGATACCAGAGCTTTGGCAGAAGGTGCAGATCTACACTTGTATCCTTTTCTTTTGATGTTAGAGACACAGACAGGGCACTAGAACTGCAACTAGAACAGAAGGTAAAAGCAGGCAGTCATGAGAGACTGGCTTCAAGTTGCTCTAATATTCTGGCATATGATATAATTCAATATAGGAGCTTCAGGTATACAGAATTCTATTTGTGATTCTGCCAATCACCTTGTTGGAAGCCATGTCAGCAATAACAGTAAGGGAAGTGGGGGGAATGACACAGCATTACAGATACTACAATCATTCAGAGTAATACATGAAAAAAATCAAAACTCTCAGGTGAATAACTTGAGATGTTGTGTGTGAAGCTGCATGCGTGTGTGCAAGTGCACATGTATGTAGTATGAGTCCTAGGGGTCTGCCTGTCTCTGCCTCTCCAGTGCTGGAACTCTGCCCACAACTGATTGACAAGTAGAAGCAATATTTAGGAACTCCTGGTCATTGGGGCTGCAGAAATGAATATAAATTCATGTATAATGCATTGCTTACACTGTACTATTCATGTCACAGTTGCTTGTAATGCACGAGAGTCCCCAGTCTTGTGTGACCAGCTGAGACAATGGTTCTCCACAATTCTGACATGGAATGGACTGAGACAAAACTCACTAAATGCCACCAGAATGAAGACATAGCACCTACACTGTGATGGTCAGCTGGAAATAGACCCAATACCACGTAACAAGCCAACCTCCTAAGACACACTTTCTGGAGAAGTTGCTTAGTACAGATATCCTATTTAAGTAGTAGAGATTTTCTCTGAGAACAAGAATTGTCACACAGAATACAAGAATTATTAAAAATGGCCAAGGCAGTAACACATAGAAAGGATCATAATTCTCTAATAAAAGATTCTAAAGAAATTGAATTGGGTGAAATTCTTTTTAAATATTTTGAAAATGACAAAAAAAAATCCAGTCAGATGAGAGGGGGAAGAACTGTTAAAGGAGGAAATGCATAGGGTGAGTAATAGAATCTATATGATAAGAAGGAGAAGAAGAAGGGACTCTTTGGGGAAAAGGGAGCTAGCCAGACAATCACAAAGGCATGGTGGAGGGCAGGAGGGTAATGGGTAAGAACATATGATTGAATAAGAACATATCAGAAAGAATGAGAATTATAATGGCACACTTGTATGGAAATGGCATGATATTATGTTGTATGTGAACCAAAACAATACTAAGAAACAAGAAAAAAAACCTCATCAAGATCCAAGATAAAACTGATAAATGAAAATGTAAGATTTTACTTAGAAGTCAGAAATGTAAAACCTTGAAAGTCCATTTATAACAGACAGAGATAGACACACACAGCAGGTAGGAAGAAAAGGTAAAAAGGAGAAAATAAAGGAAAGGAAAGGATAGGAAGGGAGCAATCAAATTTCAATAATTAATCAATGAGTGGAAAGCATTGAACAATGATCACAAAACACTCATGAAAGAAATCTCAAACAAGGCTACAAAAGATGCTTTTATAGCTTATAAACATTAAATGTTGTCAAAGTGTTCATACTTTACATAGTAATGTTCAGACCAAATTAAATCTCATCTAAAACATCACTGTCATTTAAAATAGAACTAGACTATGTATAAAATATACATAGAAACACAAAAAGACTGCAAATAGCCCAAACAGTATTGATAAAAAAAAAAACAGGGTGAGGAGGCATCAAAATATTTGCTTCCAGGAATATTTCAGAGCCACACTAAACAGTAAAACAACGGAATGGAAACAGGTTCATAGAATAACCAACTGACCGGAATAGAGGACCCAGAAATGCCTCCATACATGTACAGTCACCTGGGGACACCTACACTCCATCAACATCTCAGTAAGGCTTCCAAAACTAATTCTGCACAAAGGGCACAGTGTTCGACAAGCAGAACTGAGCAAACTGCACATCAGGCAAAACTAAAACATGACCCTTAGCTTTCACCCTATACAAAAACCAACTCAATTGGCCAATGAGCTTGATATAAGAAGAGAAATTTGAAACTCCTAAAGGGAAACTTATATGAAAAACTTCATCAGATCATCAGGACATAGGGTCCCCATAACATAGGAAACAAAAGCAAGCTGGCAAGAAGGATTCCATCTAATAGAAAATTTTGTATAAAACAAAGCAAATAAACACTACAGTAATGAGACAATTTGTAGGGAAAAACCTTACAGGTGCATCCTGCAACAGTCTCAACCAGAGAGACCATCAGATCTCAACAGGTGCAGAAAATGGACTTGACAATATCATCAGAGTCACCGTGAAACATGTCAGCAAAGTGCAGTAGAAAGGTTCTTCCTGGAACAACTGTGGAAAACACTGTTTTGTCGTTCTAATGCCTCCCATATAGAGAGGATTTAGAGATGAAATGGACTTACCTTCCCTGTGAAAAGCTCTTCTTTGCTAAGGAGAATCTTAACATCATTTGCCACAGTGTCAATGAAGAAATTTTGCAAGTGCAAAGTCTTTGAAAAGTAAGAATGGCTAATGTACTCCGAAAGTTTATCTGTTAAGGATTTACCCTGCTCTTCTGAGAACAAATGCGGAGAGTTAATGTTCTCCTTGAGTTCCTCCAGGGCCACGTGCAAATCCTCAGCAATGTTTTCCAGGGATGCCTCATCCAGGCCAAAGGAGGATCTGCAGAAGTTCAAAGTCTCTTTTAACTTCTCTATGTCATTTTTGGTCAAGCCCTTAAATGACATGGTGACCCATGCCCTTGGCATTACATATTCCCTCCAGACCTCCTGTTTCAGTGTGTCCCTCTTCTGGTCTATGGCAGACTGTGTAACAACTGACAAAGTGAGCATGAAGATGTGACGTTTGTGGTCTGGGAGCTCCCTCAGAAGGGTGGCCTCCAGCTCTGGGAAGTCAAAGTCAGACACATCAAAGTTAGAGACTAAGAAGACTGGAGGTTCCTGCTGGGTCACTTCCTTAAGTATACTTGAGATGGAATTTCGAATCTGCTTTAAGGTGTTCTCTCTATTGAATCTCTGAGGACTACACTGTTTTTGAACCATTAGATCATGATCTGTGTGGGTTCGAACAAAATAGAAACGTCTGTTCACTTGCACGATGGCTTTGGCTAGTTCTGCGTCATTGTGTTTAAAGCGTCCAGAAGAGACAATAATGAAGAAGTCATACTCCTCGAACTTGATTTTCTTCAGGTAATCTTGTGGTTGGAAGGCAGTGGACCCGATGCCCGGCAGGTCCCATAGTGTCACACTGGGAACCTTGGAGTATGGGTATGGTTTTCTCTCAGTGGTGGTACATATCACTCCGGTGGAAGCAGCCGCACCCTGTTCATCAGACCTCACTCCCTGTAGAGCATTGATGAGACTGGATTTTCCAGCCCCAATCTCCCCCATCACTGCAATGTTTAGTGGGGCTTTCTCGATGTCACTCAGAGCATCACTGATTGCAGAAACTGTTCCCCGCAGGTTTCCGTCCTTTAGGTATGATACAATCAAGGTGGTTAATTCCTGAGACAGGATCTTGGTTTCCATCTTGAAATTGTAAGGATTTGTGTCGAGGCTGGAGGTCAAATCAAGCTCCTCCTTCTGAGGGGGTGTAGAAGAAGAGGACTGACCCATGGCTGGTAACAGTTGGTGGTGCTAAGGGAGGAAAGAACCAGGAAGGTCAAAGAATTAGTTCAGAAAGAGCAAGTCAAGGGGAAAGCAGAGTCCCTTAAACCACACATATTACAAATGGGGTCTTTCCCCCTTTTAATCAAATGCTCAGGACTCAACTACATTTACTTCCAGCCTGATTGTATATTTTGGCTTGACTGAGACTCCTTTACCCTTGACCATTTTCCTCTTTGAAGCACTTTTAGTTCGTCAAGATCAAATTCAGTCCTATACCAGCAGCACTAAGGAGGTCATGCTATGGATCACATGGTATGCCGTCATTCACCAAAACAGAAAAGCTCTTAAAGTTCTGTTTGAAATCACAAAAGATCCCAGACAGAGAAAGCAATGCCAAGGTGGGGGAAAATGCTGAGGCCATCACTGTTCTTGGTCTCAAGTTATGTTCCAGAACACAAAAAACAAACAGACAAACAAAAAACAGAACCAGGGTAACACAAGCACCTTTGTGAGCCCCTAGCAGTTGTCCCCCAGCTTCACTTCTAAATGGCTGCCGTTTCTCAGGAATGACCTGTCTCTGACTTCAAAACATCCAGACAGAGGCTCTGATGCTCAGAATTTGCCTCTTGGCCTGCCTCATACACGCTACCATCTGAACCAGGTGTCTGTGGGATTGCTGGGAAGCATGGAATAGAAAGAACCCCATGGCCATGGAAGATTTTCAAAAGGAAGCAACATCTAAGCAAGGTGTCGAATGCTGTGTGGAGCCGGCTGGGCGAATGGAAAGGGCGGAAGTGAAGAGAGCTCGTGCGTGGAGATAAAGATGGCGCACGGTGGTGCATCTGGAGAACTGCCAGTCGACCTGTGGCTGGAACGAGGAGTTCAAATTCAGAAGTGAGGAGAAAGCGTGGAAGGCAGTCAAGGGTTCATTTGAGTGATTCAATAGTGAGGTGAGAGACGGTGCCACTTAGGGACACCTGGAAAGATGCAGCATACAAAGTGGAGGAGATCCAGAATCTGGGAGCGGCATCTCCGCAGCTTCCGACTGACACCCTCAGCAGGAAATCCATTTTAATCAGGTCCCAATGCGTGCACACTCATAGCACTATGGTAGAGAAAAGAATTTACTACTCAGGTGTGCAGCCTGATCTACTCTGTTGGTGTTCACTGAATTTTAAAAATTACATTATATTCCCTTTGGTAAAATTTAACAAATGTGTTGTACTTTATCCAACAAAAAATATATAAAATGAAGGCTAATAGATTTCCTATGCTAGGCTCTAAATAGTTCTTGTTTCATGTAACTAATTTGAACTTCCATCAAAGGACTCAGAAACAAAACAAAAAAAAAAACCAGTCTAGTTTTTCTATGTATGAAATATCACATGTTTTTGAATTTAAAAGTTCTTACAATTACATTTGTATATACATATTATGATAATAATTAAAGAATAGATCATTCATTGAGAGATGGGAAGAGATAGAGTGAGGAGAGAGGGAACCTGGAGTGAGGTAGATGCAGTGTTCATGCATGAAGTTCTCAAAAACAAAATACATTAAATGAGAAAAAGAGAATTTTGACATCTGAAAAAAATCCTGGTAATATTTGACCACTATATGGAAAGTTTGAGAGAGAAATTAATGTGCTGATTTTTTTACAGCAAAATAGTATATGCCTGCATGATCCTCAGTACTGAGCATGGCATACAATCTGAAGGGTTGGAAAAATCCCAACCTCTGTAGTGTAATCATTGAAGGGGTTTCTACCCTGGCATAGAAATAGTTCCCTCAGTGCAGGGAAAATAGTTGATTTGATCCAGAGAAAAAGACCACTTAGAGGCTTCCTCTTCAAAACCCTGCTCTACAGGTGCTCCAGGTCCAGCTCATGGCTTCTCACAGATTCACTAGACACCAGGCAATACCAGTGTGCGTTCTGTTTATAGCATTTTATCTCCGTGGGGGTATACAAAATAGTGACAGTATAGGAGGTTGTGGTGGGACGCACCTTTCATCTCAGCACTAGCAGAAAGAGTTTGAGCCCAGCCTGATTTGCATGTCCTAGACCAGCCAAAGGTACACAGAGGGATCCAGTTTCAAACAGAAACCAAAACAATGAAAACAACAAACAGCCCCAAGAACAAAACCTACCCCAAACAGGTGACAGCAATGACTCTGGAGAGTCTGCTCACACAGCCTGCCCCCCTTCCCCCTTCTCCAAACTGAAGCTCTCATCAGAAGAGCAACAGACCCAGGAATGTGCAGGAGATAGAAGAGATTGTTGCTGCCTCGCTGGTGGGTTGGGGTCCTCTGTGGCACAGAAGATGCAGAAGGGCCCAACCGTGAAAAATCCCTGAGTGAAATAAACCGGAATACAAGTGCCTCTGCCCTGGTACCAGGAATTCCCCTGCCACGTCATACGTAAGGAGGATTTCTGGTCAAGCTGCACTTAGATTCCTTCACATACCTGCTCCCCAGTGATGAAGTGAGTGACCCTCCTGTATGTCCCCTCTTCCCTGGGAACAAGGTCGCTGGGGTAGCTCTCTATGGCGTCTTCTTAGCTGGGATGTCCAGCAGCCAGACTGAATGCTCAGTGCTGGGTTTCTGGTGTTTTCGGAGAGCAGAGCAGCTGGGAAGCAAAGGCTGATCTGCCCAGATTTCCTTCCAGATCCTGCCCCTCACAGTCTCTGCTCTGCACTTCCTAGATTCCAATCCTGCCTGCTTGGTCCCTAAAGGGAGGGGCTTCAGTCAGAGGAGGGTTTGGTTTCTGTTCTTTGAACTAGGGGGGTTGGTTTGCACAAATCAGGGGAATAGGTTTCACATCCTCCTTCTGAGAGGGAGGCGGAGCTCTGCTGAAGTGGCCCTAGCCCAAATCCAGAGTTTCCTGAGTGCTTGGGACCTTGGTAGCAGACTCCAGTGTCATCCTGTACTCCCCGGGCACTGACCATTTTACTCCACCACCCCAAGACCCTCTGTCAGCTGATGGCATCCATTGACCTTCACACCAGGGATCCTGGGGTTCAGTGTTTGCAGACTCTTGCTGTAACCCCGCACCCGGTGGTGCTGTCCTGATGATTGTCTGTCTCTCACTCAGGACGATTCTCCTGAATTTGAGACAGACACTCTCACTGGCTCAGACTTCACCAATCAGACAAGGCTGCCTGCCAAGTGAGCTCCTGGGGGTGGAGAAATGAATGCTCTCCCTAGCTGCTTGTGGAGATTTCCCCTGTGATGGCAAACACTGTGTTTAGAAGATACATTTACTGTGGCTGTAAAAACATTGTATTCAGCATCTAGTAGCCTTGAGGAAGTTGCTCCTGCTTAGACTGTGCCCTTTCAGCTGGCCCGAGATGGACTATTTCCTGATACCACTGGGCTATTCTTTTAAAAAAAAAAAATGCTAGTTGTTTTAAAATACTTCACTGATCCAGCTATTTTTACAAGGTCACAAGATTAAACAGGGTAACTGCTAAGGTCTGCTTTTGTAGGAGCCGCTTGCTTGGATGGCTGAGAGGCCTGCTAGACATCTCTATAAAAATCAAGCCTTTCTCATACTCAGATAGCGTATGAGTTCATTTGGCTCCCCAAAATTATAGAGTCTTGTCTTTTTCCTTCATAATCCTTTGACTAACAATAATCAGGACCTTACCTAGAGAAGTCTATGGTTTGGATCTGGCCAGTACACCTTCCCTTTTTAAAAAAACAATATAATAAAAAGCTTCTAATTTAATAAGACAAAAACTTGAACTAAAACCAAATCTCTGAAGAACCCCAGACCACAACACCACAAAGGAAAGTCCTGGAGCAGGGGAGAGTCCCGAGTCAGACTCCTGTCCCCCTAGTGTGTGTCCTTGTGGTTAGGATGACTGTTGCTGGTGAGGCGGTGAGTCATTGACTAGTTTATCAGTAGGTTTCAATTAATGACATCTTGGAGTCAGTTTAAGAGAGAGCGGAGTTGACATCTCTATGAGATGAGAAACTGGTATTCTCAAAAAGGATGGAGGAAAAGTTTCTCCTCAAATTGCAATGCAGGCAGTGGGAAACCGGGACAGGAAAGGAGCCATGTTGCTCTCAGAGGTTCAGGGGGACTCTGAAGTTTATTACCACTCAAGTACCTACTGGTAAGATCTTACTAGAAAGGGGGTAAAGAGGAGCAGAATTTGATAACAAGCGGTTGGGAGAAGGGGAGAGGGAGAGAGAGAGAGCCCAGGAATGGGCAGACAGAACCCGGGGGGCCCTGACACAAACACCGCCCCAGGGTCCTCAGCACAAGCTCCACCAAGTGAAGTCTCGATATTGCACAGAGGTTTGGGCAATGTGACCCATTGTTGTATAACAATTTTCTCTGAGACTGAAACATTCCATCCTGCAGGGAAACTCATTAGGCAGAGAGGTAAACTCAAAATACACTCAGGAAGTCCCTGAAACTGACTAGATTCACTAGACTCTTCCCTGCCAGAGTAAGCAGTAAAAGCTGAGAGTCCCTCCTAAAGTGATAAAGCTGAGCTGCAAAGAAAACCGTGAGTACAGACCAGCTGCTGGACGAAGTGCAAACCCACCCAGCTTCCTGAAGATGGTTAGTTATGTCAGGGTCACGTGGAAAGGACACACTGCACCCTGGTAAGCTGCTCCAGGTTCCCTAGCTTTTGTGAGCTGTTACTCATGCAGGGGTGGGCCTTGCTGATGCATCTGTCTTTGAGTATTTCTCACTCCTGTAACTCTTCACACATATTCCATGAAGTAATCCCAATAATTTGGTGTCTGTGCAAGGAAACATACCGGCTCAGGACCCCCAAAACCAAGTTATCAGCACAAAGGAGATTTATTTGCCCCAGAGGGACAGAGGGCAGGAAATAGAGACAAAGACAGTAGATAAAGGATAAGGGAGAAGAGGGAGGGAACAAGGGAAAGGGGCCAGGGGATTTTGTCCTGGAGGGACAAAGGACTGCCTCTGGATAAAGAGAGACAGACGTGGCCCATAGGCAAATGGTGGTTTATAAAGGTAAAATGGAAAACTTCATTCATATTAGGGTGACGTGTGTATTTGATTTTAGTTGGGTCTGTTAATTAGGGGAGCCAAAGTGGCTTCTGATTTCTGGGCTTTGATAGTCAGCCTCAGGAGGAAGAAGTGGCCATCTAAGGGAAAAGACCTTGGTGGCCAGCTTTAGGAATGTAATCTAATGGTTTTTAGGCTGCAGAGGTCATGGGAGTTAAGGGCAAAGCCTGCCAGAGCCACTCTCATCTGGCTCGAGCTGGCCAGAGTCCCTTCAGTCTGTTCCTTGGTCTGTCTGTCATGGGCTCCCTATCTGGGGTGAGCAGACGTGTGTGTTGTGTCCATCCACAACACCCACTGTGCTGATAGCCACACTCACCATCTCCCTTTGCTCATTCATGTCTATGTCATCTCTAGGGCTCACTGCCACTTCCCTGGGAAATTTGACCTGTGCCCCATGCTCCACCCCATACGATTCTATCCTCTCCTTCACCAAAAGACTAGGTCCATATGCCTAGAATATCCAGGGAATCTATTTTGGTATCTATGACGCTCGGTACCCAGACTCCTTTCTTTCAGGCTCTACCATGCCTATGCTCCCAGCACCTGATTCTCCCGGTTCATCTAGTGAGGGGTAAGGGTGGGCCTCAGGCCCCAGCAATCCTCTAGCTAACAGTAATAATGGTGACACCTACCCATACTAAGCAAGGGCTCTGGCCACCTTTTATCTTATTTCTTTTCTTTTCTTTTTTAATCAATGGAGATTAACATTAACCATAAGAATTTGTGTCTTGTCTTAAGTCACTGAAGTTGATTCTCATTGACACACATCTTTCTCAGTCTCTCCACTCACTTCTGAGTTCTGCATTATCTTCCTTAGAAGGCAGACAAAGTATCACAGCTTACATGGGCTTTCAGAAGCAGAGCTTTGAAAGGTCTGCACCATTTCCTGCTCTGAGGAGCATAACAGGAAGCGGGGTGGTTATAAGCCAGGATGGCTGTGGGGTGACTCATAACTGACCCTGCTGCACCTGCTGCTGGATGGAGTCAGTCACTGCCAAACGCACATAGGAAATGTGTCTCTCTCGGCTTTCTCCGGTTCTGCAGTGTCTGAGGAGTGTTTCCCTGTTGTCCTCTCACTCACGGATTCCACAGCGTTGTCCTCATGTGGATTTGATCACTCAGAATTTGCCACAGAATTTCACCAATCCCAGATCCTGCTGAACACATGCTCTTTAGACCTGACCCTGACTGCTAACTGTAGAGGTTAGTCACCATACGGTGACAAACCCTACCCTGCCACATCCTGCTCCTGCTCAGCGGGGGAAGAAAAGTCCAAGAGGCTGCTTTCTGACCCAAACAGAAGAAGAGCAGCAAATGACTGTGCAGGTGTCATTTTTAAGAAGAGGAAAAGAGGAGGGCTGTGTTAGAGTGGGCTAGGATGCGGTGGTGTATCTTGATCAGGCGTGTTCATTGGGTGGACCAAAGTGGGCTTTTGATGGCTGGACTTTAATAATTTGATGTCTGGAGCTGGTAGCCAGTCTCAGGAGGAGGCAGTAACCAAATAAAGGAACAGACCTTGGTGGCTAGCTTTAGCGATGCTGTCTAAGGGTTATCAGCAATGCAGAGGGAACTGGGGAGAAGGGCAAGGCCTGCCAGTGCCTCGTGCTCCAGTGGGCTAGAGTCCCTTCACCCCCTCCTCTTTGATTTATTATTGAGTGGCTGTGAGTTTGATTATGGAGTTGTTTTCTCTGGTTGCTTCCTGATGACATGGGGCATAGTTGCTAAGGGACCCTAAGAAGCTGGGTTGTTGATGAAGGTCGGGAAGAACAGTTGATGTGCAGGTTCTGCAGGACCAACTGAGGCTAGAAAAGTACAGTCTGACGCCGGACCAGGATGTAGATTTTGAGGAAAAAGCACGTCCTGGTGCTGGAGTGTGCTAGAGTCTGCAGCTGATTTGAAACATGCTGGGACAGATATATGGTCCTGGTAGCTGGAAAAGGAGTCTCAAGACCAAGGAAAGGGGGAGTGATCCCAGGGAAATGAGGAGAGATCCCACTCTTAGGAAGAGGCAATAGGCAGGAAAACTTAGGCTGTTGTTTGGCAGGAAACTTACCTAAAGTCTGTTTGAGAGTGCCTGAGAGGAGCCTGGAATATTCAGATTGGCTATATAAGGTTAATTGGGGAACAACTGTTATCTGAAAGCAGGGTCTGGTTGGGTTGTGGACAATGCAATTTAAGAGGCTCTTGTTACATCAGAATAGTCTTTTGGGGGTGTTTAGGTGGCTTTTGAAATTAAAATATTGTAGGAGCATGGATGATTGAGGAGGCTCTGGGCAAATGGTGAGAGGGAATGTCTGTAATAGGCTTGAATGTTGGTGGAAAGGTTGGGAAAATTTGACTTTGGTTCCCAAAGTGGGACTTGGATGGTCAAGGGGACGAGCAGTCAGTAGTGGGGCACAGCATTGGTAACTGTGGTGTCAGTAGCAATAGAGGGACTGTGACTGACGGAGGACTTTGAAGAGAGGGGCAGAGGAAGCAGTGAGAGGCCTTGAAGGAGGCATCAGTGAAGATGAGGAGTTGTTGAATGACTTTGACCCAAGTGACAGCTTCGCTGTGAGAGTGTGTGTGCGTTGAAGAGGAGACCCTTGGGTTTGGTTATGTATTGTAATTGGAAGCGCAGGATTTGTTCAGAGTGTTTGAATACTGAGGATGTCTGGACAGCTAATGAATTTAGGGGAGTCACTTGGTGGAGGATGTTTGGCAATCATTTGAACAGAATAAAGTAGGGGTGTGAGAAGGGAGATGAGATTGTGGGAATGGGTGATCTCAGGGAACAGGAACCGGAGGGTAAAGATGACTGCACAGAATTGGGGTAAGGATAGTGTGGTATGGGAGGTCCTTCTGTCTGTGTTTTGCTTTTATTTGTTAATGAATAAAGCTGTTTTAGGCCAATGGCTTAACAGAGCAAAGCCAGGCTGAAAGAGACATTTATGGAGAGAGTAGGCAGAGTCATGGAGAAGCCATGTAGCCCCTGCCAGAGACAAATAGATGCCAGATGCTGGACGCAGCTGTACCTAGTAAGCCACAGCCACGTGGCAATACACAAATTAATGGAGATGGGTTAGTTTAGGATGTTAGAGCTAGCCAATAAGAAGCTAGATCTAACAGGCCAAGCAGTGATTTAAATAATGTAGTTTCTGTGTGATTATTTCTGGGAATCTGGGAAGGAGCAAGCAGCCTCCTACTACAGTAGTGCCCTGTGATATAGGAGGGTTAGGTGTCTGGGTTTCCTCATTATCTGGGTTTGCAGTAGGGTAGCCTGTGGGAGGTGAAGTGAGTCATGAGAGTGGGGTGGCAGCTGACAGGTTGTCATGTTCATGAAACTATGGTCTTTACTGATGATGGAGGGGTCAGTACGAAGTGGACATATGACAGGAAGGTGCCACCATTTATATAAAAATTGTAGGCTAAGGGAACCTCTTGCATGTAGGAGGAATGGGGGGAGGTCTTTGGCCATTACTGCCTTCGTAGTCTCTACAGTAGTGAAGGGGTCTGTAGAAGTTGGGGTAAAGGGAGAAGCGTGGGGCGACTGCGGGGAGGACAGGTAAGGAATGTGAGGGATGAGTTTCATAAGATAAGCGGGGAGGGTTAGAATCTGAGTCAGGGGAAGAGCCTGGAGTCCTCTGTAAGTTAAACATTGAGAGTGAGTAGTTAGAATAGATGTGATGGGAAGGACCCCAGTGAATTTATCAGCTTCAGAAATGAGCAGACAGGTTGTGGCAAGGGTATGAAGACAGGGAAGCCACCCAGGGATGGTGTACTATAGAGTTTTGGAGAGGTGGGCTGCAGGGTCAAAGGTCAGTCTGAGGACGTGTTTTCATAGTTTGGACGTGTAAGGACAGGAAGGTTTGTATAGATCTGTGAGGCAGAGAGCTGGAGCTGCAAGGGGAGTGTCTTTGAGTTTAAAGCATTGTTTACTGATGGGGGACAAAGGCTCATGGGAGTGGAGCAGAAGCAATTTGGTTAGAAGATGTACTAGGATTGGGGATTTAGGGATCCATGAGCGGAGGAAATTGGCCATCATGGCAGAGATAAGGAGCAAGCAGAGAGGGGCGAGGTGGTCTAAAGTGAGGGGGTTACGGGTTGAGGTGAAAGATGCATGTCAGTTCTGGAGAGGACATCCTTTTTCCTAGTGAGGGAATAGGTCATGAGGGGATGAGGAGAAAGAAAGCTTGACCGGAGGGAGTTAAGAGAGAGGTCTGGAGGACTGGTGTGAATTCTGACTATGGGTGAGTGGGACCCCAACAGGAGCATAGAGAGGAGGAAGGAAATATGAAACAAGTTTTCATGTGCCTTAAGTCACCTATTTTTAAAGAATTATTTATTATGTATATATGCAGGAAAGGGCATCAGGCCTCATTATAGATGATTGTGAGTCACCATGTGGGTGCTGGGCGTTGAATCAGGGTCCTCTGGAAGAATAGGCAGTGTTCTTAGCCTCTGAGCCCTCTCTCCAGCCTGAGTCACATTTTTTTAAAATCACAACTTAAGCTTTTACGTCCTCAGACTATAGGAATACTTTACACTTTAAAAAAAATCATCGGCGCGGCCGAGCCCAGCTGCGGGGCGGAAGTGGAGGCGAGGCCTGCTGCTGCGGGGAGCGGCGGGGCGGGGAGCGGGCACCGGAGCTGAGCTGAGCTGAGCCGAGCCGTAGCAGGCGCCGGAGGCCGGCGCGGCGAGCAGCAACCATGTCGGTCTTGGGGAAGCTGTTCGGGGCTGGAGGGGGTAAGAGGAGCAAGGGCGGCCCGACCCCCCAGGAGGCCATCCAGCGTCTTCGGGACACGGAGGAGATGCTTAGCAAGAAGCAGGAATTCCTAGAGAAGAAGATCGAACAGGAGCTGACGGCTGCCAAGAAGCACGGCACCGAAAACAAGCGCGCGGCCCTGCAGGCTCTGAAGCGCAAGAAGAGGTATGAGAAGCAGCTGGCGCAGATCGATGGCACCCTGTCCACCATCGATTTCCAGCGGGAGGCCCTGGAGAATGCCAACACCAACACAGAGGTGCTCAAGAACATGAGCTATGCTGCCAAGGCCATGAAGACTGCCCACGACAACATGGACATTGATAAGGTGGACGAGTTGATGCAGGACATTGCTGACCAGCAGGAACTTGCAGAGGAGATTTCCACAGCTATTTCCAAACCTGTAGGCTTTGCGGAGGAGTTTGACGAGGACGAACTCTTGGTGGAGTTGGAGCAACTTGAACAGGAGGAGCTAGACAAGAATTTGCTGGAGATCAGTGGTCCCGAAACAGTCCCGCTACCAAATGTCCCCTCTGTGGCCCTACCATCCAAACCCGTCAAGAAGAAGGAGGAGGAAGACGACGACATGAAGGAATTGGAGAACTGGGCCGGATCCATGTAACTGGTCCAGCATAGGCTGGGCCCAGAGATACTCTGGTGGCCTGTGCGACGGGCATGCGTGTGCGTGCGCAGGGCAGGCAGGACGCGGTGCAGGCAGCCTCCATCGCTCGATCTCACCCAAAGCAGTAGGCCGCATCACTGCTCACTCTCACATAGCATGGTCTGTGCCCAGGGGCGGGCGGGGGGAGGGGTGGGCAGGAGGGAGGTGCCTGCTGTTTATAATGTTGAATTTCTGTAAAATAAACTGTATTTGCAAATCCAAAAAAAAGAAAAAGAAATAAGTAAATAAATAAAAAATCATCATTCATCAGGAGACACAGGTGACTGATTACTGAGAACAGTCATGGTAAATCAAGTTCCTTCAGAAGCAGGAATAGTGAAAAGTTACTTTGAGATTTCTTTTGTGAGTTTAACTCTTGTCCAAGTCTGGTAACAAGGTCAGCTGTGTCTAGACCTAGCAGTAGCTCTAGCAAAGCGAGGCCTGATTTCCACATAGGGAGAGGATTGGGAACAACCGAAGCCTTGGTCACTGCTGTTTAGCCGGCAAAGCTGTCCCTGGCCTACTCGTCCACACCATCAGAGATCTGAGAGTGAAGACTTTCACCTGAGAAACAGGAAGTGCAGACCAAGCAGCTTCTGAATCTGTTCAAAATGACAGACTTACCAGCAACTTGGACAGTTACCCTATTGTCCTCCAAGGTCATTAGGGGCAGAGGTCGCTGGGCAGCATGATCCTTTGGCCAGCCTCAGAAGATCCCATGGACCTTCCTGTGGAGTAGGAACTTCGGAGGAGGGGAGAGGGACTGGGCTCCCTTGTGGAGGCAAAGGGGTATAATGAACTCTCCAGTGCCCTGCTTGTCTAAGGTTTGGACTAGGTCACAGCAGTGGAAGGTGAAGGGGGAAGGGTAGCTTTACACCCAGTGGCCAGCTTTGTCACATTTCAAATAAGCTCCATGTGGAGGTTCTTCTGATCCCATCCATATTCTTTGGGAGAGATTAGGGGTGTTGTCAGGAGCTGACATGTCTATAACAAAGTCTGTTTTATTGAAAATTTTAAACGCCATGTTCAGCTGACCTCTGACAAGTTAAAGATCATTATCTACTAAGTATATCTAAAGCAGACCAACTTTGTCTATGAGTTGTTACCTGTTTCAAAGATTTAAATTTGAAAAAATATGCAGGAGGTAATATAAAGTTTATTTCTGCAATTAATCATGACTGTAAGTATAGTTATGAACATATTAAAAATATGATCATCTATGAGGTAGCTGATAATTAACTTGTATGTTTTAATTATGTGTAACAGTTTATAATAAGTTAATACATATGTTATAAGATTAGGACTTGCAGCTTTATCCCTGTTAAGTTGATTCTTAAAGTTTGAGTTGAGTGTTTAATTGGAGATCTTTTAACATGAAAACAAACCATAAACCGTAAATGTAGTAAAGTTTTGTCATTACAGAATATACAGAATATTATAATTTCTGTGTGATTAAGTTTAAACTGAAGGCGGTGTCAGGACAGGAAAGGGTTATGCAGCAGCAGCAAGGGCCTTGGCCAGGGAGTTGGTAGCTTACTTGCTTCTCAACAGTGGAGAATTTTTTTTTCTTTTCTTTTCTTTTTTTTTTTTTTTTTTTTTTGCTGTTGTTGTTTTTTTAACAGTGGAGACTTTGACTTTAGGAAGGGAAGGGGAGCTGTGTCAGGCTGAAAGAGGGGGCTTTTCAGAGTGAGGGAGGGGCTATTGGACCCTTGCAGGTAGAACACGCAGCTGAGGAGGAAGGCTGAGGGGGTTGTGGGGTGGGTGGGGGGTGGGGTAATGTGGGTGTGTAAGGGGGTGTCAGTCACAGTAGCCCTACACCCACCTAAGGAGGTTGCAGAGCTTCTAGGACAGAAGGAAGTACCGGTTGTCAAGGTGTGCTGGAGAAGCAGGTATGCTCAATACTGATGTCCTCTGGACAGGCCAGGCTGGAGAGTGCACAGTGAGCGGGGCTGATTGGGAGAGGGTGTGGCCCAGCCTGATTGGCTAGGAGAAGGAGGGGGGCCATTGCAATGTTACCAGAGCCCAGGTGGGCTGGAAAGAAGAGGGGACCATTGAGCACCTGCGGGTGGTGGGAAATGTAGTGGTCGCTGCTGAGGGGAGTAACCCTGTGAAGCTGTGGCTTGGGAGGGTTCTGCAGCACCCTGGGCTGATGTGAGGGAGAGGGGCAGTAGGGGAGGATTAGGTGGGAGTCAAGAACATACAGTTTGGTCTGTCTGGCCTTGGTGAAACCCAAGTGGATGGAGAAGTGGGGAGGGTGTCAGACAAAGGTAAGAAAGGCACCTGACTATGAGGGGGAGGGTGGATGGTGGTAAATCTTCTAGGTCACAGACAGAGTTTCAGTTTTAGGAGCAGAAGAGTCAGGGAGGGCAGAGGACTTGAGAGCAAAGAGGCCTTGGGGTGGTGAGCAGGAAGCTTACTGGGAGGGTTTGGAGCAGGGAAAGCGAAAAACAGAGACATAAAGGATCTCTTTCCATTTTCCTGTGTGCTCATAAAATCCGTAAAGATCCTGAGTAATGTCAGGATCCCAAAGCTGTTAGGTGGACTTTTAGACTGATTATCTAGTGGATGTGGAGACCAAGCCTGGGTACTGCAGCAAATGAGCTTAGGAAATTTGGTGTCTGAGTGTTGTAGCCATTGGAGATTCTGGAGGAGACATGCTGAAGTCAAGTCACTCCGTCTGGAGGAGTTGGGGCCTGACATCCTTGGTGGTAGTGGGTCAAAGTGAAGATACCAGGTGTCCCTGTGAATCTCCAGAGGCCAAGGAGCAGTCTCGTAGAGAGGGTGGGTCGTCACCCAGGCAACATCACCAAGGCCGTGTCCAACGTGGTCTGAGGATGAATCCGCCATCTCTTGACAGTTTGTTTTGGAGGAGGAAAGGGCACCAGATTCAGGCAGCACAACCCCTAACAGGGAAAGGAGGAAGCCCCTACCTAACCGGACTGGACTGAATGTGCCTAGCTAGCAGCTAGTCCATGGGAGTTCACTGTAAACAGTGAAGTTCATGGTGGGGTGCAGTCTTCCTCAGTCCCACAGGACACAGTGGGGAAACTAGACTCTGGATGGCTGTCACCCAATAACATGGTGACTGTTTAGGATGGCCAGGTGGGAGACTTCCAATCAGGTGCTATTGGATGAGGGAACTGGGTGCCAGAAGGATTGGAATATGTGAAAAAGGGCTGGGAAGTTACCGGCCCATCCGAGTCTCAGCACCAATGAGGGAGACACCCTAAGAGTGAGGGCCCCTTCTTGGACCCCATAATAGGCACAAACCACACCCACACACTTATTTTTACAGAGAGATCCTTTATGAAGTGATGGAGGGTTAAAGTGACTGCTTTCTGACTCAGGGAGAAAAACAGCAGCAAATGACCATGAAGGTGTAATTTTTACCAAATGAAAAAGGGGATGTCTGTGTTACAATGGGCTAGGATGCTGTGTTGTATTTTGAGTGGATGTGAATTAGATGAGCCAAAGGAGGTTGTTGATTATCAGACTTCAATGCTTTGGTAACTGGACCTTAGTAACCAGCCTCAGGAGGAGGAAGTGGCCAAATAAGTGAGTAGATCATGGTGGCCAGCTTTAGGGATGCAATCTAATGGTTATTGGTAGGGCAGAGGGAATGGGAGAAAAGGGCAAAGCCTTCCAGAGCCCATGCTAGAGTGGGCTCGAGTCCCTTCAGTTAGTATGCAGCTACAAGTACTGGGTCATCAGTTACACACAAACACACATACATTCAGATTCACCCCTGCAAACACACACACACGCAAACTCATCCACAAGCATAGATGCATCAGGCACACAGCATTGTACTTGTTGTTACCCCAGAAGGATGGTCTTTATCTTCTCCAATTTCCTCTGTAACTAAAGAAAGGACCCCGAGCTCCTCTCAGAGACAGTGGAGGTGTCTTAGCTCTGAGGTGAGCAGATTTGGCTTTTTGCAGACTCTGTTTCCCACATGTGACCTTGACTCCCTCTTTCCTTGCTGGTCTCACTGTGAGACCAAGGCTCTAAAGGAATAAACTTCCGGGTATGCTGTTACCCAGGGACAAAGGTGGCTGCTCTCCTCTCTCCCCTCCTCAGCTCACAATACACTGGCAGAGAAATAGGAGTCAGGGCTTCCGGGTGTTGAAGTCAGCTGCTCTGCCCCGGTTCTCCAACTCCTAGAATTGTGCTGTGACTCCCACAGTGAAACCAAGGAGGAGATTATGGTCAGGGCACAGGCGGGACACCAGTAAGACTGTGACATGAAGTGTGTATGGGAGGGAGAAGAGATGGCAGTGTCTCCAGACAATCAGAGACAGAGCCTCCAGATGGTAGCATCAGCCCCTCTCCCACAGCCTCCGCTCACCCTGCCATTCTAACCTGTCAGGGGAATAAATAAACCCGACTCTGGGGACTGAAATGCCGCAGTCTGAGCAGGCGATGTTTGCTGTTGTTACCATGGTACTGACGTGTACTTGTAATGTACTTTCCTGTAAACAGGACCAAGCGGCTCCCACCCTCAGAGATAGACTTCACTAGGGACAGGCCATGCCACCTGCTGATAGATCCCTTCTGCTACATGGCACAACGGTGTTCTGTGATGAGAAGTATTGAAGCACATTGAAATATATGTATATATTTAGATAAACTATTTTTTTTTCAAGACAGGGCTTCTCTGTGTGACTGGTTGTCCTGGAACTCACTCTGTAGACTGGGCTGGCCTTGAACACACAGAGATCTGCTTGTTTCTGCCTCCCGAGTGCTGGAATTAAAGGTGTACACCACCACTGCCTGGATAATATACATATCACATGTATGTAAAGGCTGGAATGAAAAAATAAGGATTATAATGGGAATGGGGAGATAAATTTTGCATGGGAACCTGACCAGGTGGTACCACCCAGATGCACTAACCATTAGTAGAGTGAGCTGAAGCCGTATTTAGATGACACGAATTCTGAGTGAGGAGACACATTGGACAAACTTCTATATTATGAATTACATCAGACAAGTCATTGAAGAAGATCCTACATCACCAAAGAAGACAGGCTTCTTGCTCCAGGCTGTTTGGATACAAGTTACAGCATCAATTTCTCCATGCATGTCTGGGTTTTCAGAAAGAGAAGAAGCTATGGATACAAGAGTATTATGTTTGGAATCTGAAATGAGTTCCACAGGCTCCTGTAGTTCACGCTGCGGATCCTGGTGTGGGGCTATTAGTGGGTCTGGCGCCCAGGACTGTGAATTACCTGCCTCGTGTCCTCTAGCTCTGTCTGTTTCTTCTCTGTTGTCTCCCTGACGACCTTCTGCTTGGATGGACCCCACCGCTTCTGCCACCTCTGGAAAGTGACCTGCAGTTCTCTGACTCTGGGACAAAGCAGAGCTTCCTCCCTCCTGTTGTTCTGTCAGGTGTGTGGGTCACCACACACAGAAGTCACTAATGTCAGTGTGGGGTGGACACGGACAGAGCTGTCAGAGAACACGGGCCTTGACCACTGCCTCTGGTTTTGTGTAGGATTCCAACACTGACCTAACATGTGCTTTATTTTTTGCCCCTGGGATGCCATGCCTGCATCTCCCCTCCCCTGGTGGGAAAGCTATCAGTATGGAAATTCCACAGAAGCTTTAGCCAAGAGTCTAGTCAGGTGTCTACCTGAGTTTCTTCTCTGTGGCTGTGACAAAATGTCCTGCAAAGCAATGTATGGCAGCCAGGGCTTCTCTCAGCTCTCAGTTCAAGGTTGCAATGCCCTCAGTGGGGAGGTCCCAACGCTACAGGCCTGAGACAGCTGGGCCTCTTGCAAGCACAGTCAGGGGTAAAAAGAATTCATGTTCAACTACCCTTACCCACTTTATCCAGTCCAGAATCCCATGCCCTGGGGCGAGGGTCCTGCATCACATTAAGGTGGTCCTTTGATCTCACTGATATATAACATAAAGAAATAAAATCAACTAATCCAGATAATCTCTCATTGGGATTCTCAGAGAGCCATCTCACACTCGGTTCTAAGTTCTGTCAGACTACCAGAAAATTCATAATAGACACAAATGATCAACAGGGCAGTGGGACAAACAAGTTGTCAACAGCTCCATATCCTGACCATGTTGAAATGAGAACAAGTACCAACAGTGGCTCTGTGACTTCTGAGAAAAACTGTCCAGCAGATTTTTAAATTTTATTTTATTTATTTTTATGAGTGAAATTACAGCAAGGAGAGCCAGTTTATGATTAAAGTTTCAGATGCCAATCACAGAGGGTGAATGTCAGCTCACTCTGATTTGCCAGTGCAGGATAGGAAATAGATATCCTTATCTGTTCAAAGCAAGAGGATCTATACAAATGTTTATACTTCTGTTTTTACCAAGATCCTCCTGGAAGGAGCTTGGCTAATAGTAACAGTCTTCATCTGCCATGTGACTCTTGTGTGGGGCTCACACCTCTTACTGAGGTGTATTTATCTACACAGTGTTGGTCATCAGATGCCCTCAAGGAAAAGTGACAAAGCAGAAATGGCTGTGAGAATGCAGAACTGTGTGGAGACTTCCACAGGGGTAAAGGATCCAGGAGTCATTAGATCATAAAATCAGGAATCAAATCAATATTTTCATGTGTGCTCTGCACACTATTTTAAAGAGAACGAGGTTTCCTCAGGCATTACACAGTGTTGATGACAGTTTCCTACTAAAGCACAACTGAGATCTTGCCACAGTGATCTTCTGTCTCCAGGGAAGAAAAAAAGGAGGAGCCTACTGAGCGCCACAGACAAGGTTCGTTTGTCAGGCATAGGTTATGTGTCAGTGTCCAAAGCAAGGCCAAGAGGAAACACTGGTTGGAGCTTGTGCCTCATTTCCCCGTCATTCCCAGTAATCGGGGGGGTTAGAGACATATGGTCCCACCATGTTTTCTAAAAGACTTTTCTTATTGAGAAGAGCAATGGCATCATTTGCTGCAGCATCAATAAAGAGATTCTGCAAATAGTAAGACTTTTCGAAATATATGACAGCAGAACCTGGACCACCAACAACTGAGGAAATTCTTTGGATATAGTTCCATAGTTTTCTCCCTAAGGACACATCGTCATCTTCTGCAAACAAATGGGGAAAACGAAGGTGTACCTTGAATGCAGTCACAGACAGGTTAAAATCTCTTGCAATCTCTTCCAATGAGGCATCATCCAGCCCAAAGTAAGACCTGAAGAGATTGAATGTTTCATCCAGATCTTCTAACTGATCCCTGATCATGCCAACAAGTGGAATGGTGGCCAATGCTCCAGCCTTCAGGGCCTCTAGGTAGACTTTCTGCTTCAGGGAATCTCTCTTGAGGTTAATGGTGGCCTTAGTAACACTGCTCAAGGACAGCGTGAAGATGTGGCGCTTGTGGGCTGGGAGATCAAATAGGAGATTGCTTTCCAGTTCTGGGAAGTCATACTTAGACGTATCAAAGTTAGAGACTAAGAAGACTGGAGGTTTACTGGAGAGAGCCTCCTGGAGATGATGTGAACAGTCTTCTAGAATATTCTTCAGGACATTGTCCTCATTGAAAGCCCTAGGTTTGCTCATCTTCTCATTATATATGTCGCTATCTATCTTGGCTCGGACAAAGTAGAAATTCATGTCCATCCTTTTAATGGCTTTAGCTAGCTGGGCATCATTTTCTTTAAAGCGTGAAGCAGAGATGATAATGAAGAAGTCATATTCATTAAAATTCATTTCTCTTAGGTACTTCTCTGGTGGAAAGGAAGTGGATCCAACGCCAGGCAGGTCCCATAGTGTAACCTGGGGAAGCTTTGGGTGTGGGTATGGAGTTCTCTCCTTGGTGGTTTCTGTCGCCCCAGTGCAGGCTGCACCTTCTTCTTCATGCCCTACCCCTCTCAGGGCATTGATGAAGGAGGACTTCCCAGAACCTGTCTCCCCTGTCACAGCAATGTTCAGGGAGGCATTCTCGATATCTCTCAGTGCTTTCTCGATTACAGAAAGTGCTTTCTGGAGGTTTCTGTTCTCAATGTGGAATTTAATTAAGGTAATGGTTTCTTCAGAGAGGATTTGGCTTTCCCTCTTAAAATTCTTAAAGAATTCATCGATGCTGGAAGCCCAAGCCATGACTCTGTGGGGTAGAGGCTGAATGGAGCAGAGAGGAGAGAAATGGTGGTCATTAATTAAAACAGGGCAAAGCCTTGGTGTTTGCTGATTCAGTAAAGCAGGACCCTGACCTTGACCCACATCATAGCCGGCTTTGTCTGTCTTCTCTTCTCTTGATTGCTGCTACAATTTCTGCTGCAATTGCTGCCCTGGATATAAAGAGTACTCTTGCTCACACTTTACTTGCTTCTAGGAATATCATTACACTCTTTGGTCCAATTCAGATTTCACTTACTCTGCGTAATTTCCCATTGGAGCTTTTATTATCTCCTTGAAGTTCCTTTAAAATTCCTATATTTTCATTAAATGGCACTCATACATGTGTCAACCATAAAAGGACATGAAAAAAGCAACATTTCTCCTACTAGGGTCCTCAACCTTTTGTGAACCCTTTTCTCAATTGCCTGTAGGACCTCAAGGCCTTCGGTCTCTTTGCATGGTTATTCTATAATAAGGAAATAATACCAGATAAAGTATGGAAAAGACTGAATTGAAAAGAAGTGTCCAACTAACTGTAATTTTCTTTCTTCTCTCAGCAGAGGGGGGACATGATATCCATGGTTGGCAGACTCCTAAGTGAGGGACCCTGCTGCCAGGTGTTCAGATGCTCAGTTGTGTTCGTCACTATTTTGTGTTCTCTGGTTAGGTCAGAAATCAAGACAAAGTAAGAATCAGAACTTCCAAGGTGTAGAAGTTCCTTCTGTTTGTGTGTTGCTTTCATTGGTTAATGAATAAAGAAACTGCCTTGGCCTTTTGATAGGGCAGTATTTAGGTAGGTAGAAAAAAACAGAATGGAATGCTGGGAATAAGAAGGGCAGAGTCAGATGCCATGGATCCTTTGCCTGAGACAGACGCCGGTAGAATCTTTTCAGGTAAGCCACTGCCACGTGGTGATACACAGATTATTAGAAATGGGTTAAACTGAGATGTAAGAGTTAGCCAATAAGAAGGTAAAGCTAGTGGGCCAAGTAGTGTTTTAATTAATGCAGTCTCTGTATGGTTATTTCGGGGTTAAGCTAGCTGAGCAGCCGGGACGAACAAGCGGACCCTCTCCCTACAACACTTCCACACCAGGCACTGAGAAGGACATCCTGGAGAGCTCTGACAAGCATCCTGCATAATGCTGACAGATTTGTAAGGTCATAACATTTCTCTAAATCATACTTTCTCAGAGACTCCAGAAAACACCAGATTAACTTGGGGAAAGAGTGAAACCTATAGAAAAAAGACTACTTTTGGAATGTTACAATTTCATATTTACCCAAATTTTATATATATATATGTATGTATATATATGTATATATATATATATATATGTGTGTGTGTGTGTGTGTATGTATGTATTTCTACACTTTAAATGATATTATGCCATTGGCTGATAATGCATCCCCTATAATGCATAGAGTAATAGAAACATTATTGTCAGGCATGAGAAACTTTTCTGGAGTTGTGGGTCAGGAGAGTCCACAATACTCCTCAAACAGTACAGACTCCTGCTGTTGCCCTTGCTTGGGCCCCAGAAGTTGACCGGTGCTGTGTTGAAGACACAGTACATTCCAGATAAAGGATGTATAGAAATCAAGCTGCATCTGAGCCAAAGTTTCCTCCCCGAGGCCCAGCTTCCCTAACATTCAGAAGGAGCTGTGAGAGTTTCCAAAGGAGGAGAACATTTTGAAATCTGCCCAGCTGGGACTCCTGTGAGCCACAGTGATGATCATCACATTGAGGTAACTAAAGGTGCAGGGGTGGCATTTGTGTGTACATGGTGACCCACACCTGTCTAATTGTGCATCACGCTGGCTGAACAAAAGGAAAATCATACCTGGTAACTGAAAACCTAACCAACCACCATGTGCTTCTAGTGAGGTCACAGATCTCAGAGGAGAATCCACTATGGCCACTTTCCTAACCCAGAATGTTCCTAACTGCTTTCCAAACACTGTCCTTATACCACAGGTACACGGAGCTCTCTCTCACACCACCAAAGATGCTTCTTTTCACAGCAGTGAGAGATCATTTCAGAAAACCACAACTGGTCAAAAAGCAGAGAACAACTGACTTTCCGGTGTCCAGTCTCGGTTGATAACATAAGCCTTATAGAAAGACTACAAGAGTCAGAAGACCACACAGTCCGCTGCAAGGTTGAGTCTTTTGGATATGACAGGGTGATATACACATCAAACCTCAACATTATAGCCATTTAAACAAACCAGAAAAATGGCACCAAAAGGTGACGTGCCAAAGTGGACGTGGGAAATTGTGTGGGTTGTCACACTTAGATGAAGAGTCACAAGTGGTAAAAAGCTGCAGAGAGGCGGTAATCTTACCTACGGATGAGCTCAGTTACTTATTATTCAATTTTAAATATTCAGCCCTAAAACCTGTATGTTATCTATCTATCTATCTATCTATCTATCTATCTATCTATCTATATTCAATTGTATACCTATATATACAAGCCATACTAAATGCAGTAGGTTGAGTTTATGTGGTTTTTCGTAGATACGTCACAGTAATAAAGAAGTAAAGACCATATGTTTGAAAGGGAATAGGAGGTATGGAAGGGACATCAGGGAGGTGGAGGGAGGATTGATGCACTTATATTGTAATAAACAAAAGGATCCTTGCTCCTTGGCAAACATTTAAATTAAATAAAAGTCAAAATTAAAAGAAAGAAAGACTACTGAAGAGGCAATGAGAGCCATGGGGAGACCATACTCCAAGGAACGTAATTCACAACTTCTACCAAAGAACATTACACTGATTGAAGTATCTAAGTCAGGCAGTGCTACATTGTACGATACAACTCCCTAGTAATGATAGTTGCTGTCAACCTTCCTGTCTACACATTCCATGAGGTGATTTCCTGTCCCTCAGAGACTTCAGGTCGCCTAAGTCCAGTGCGTTCTAGGCCTCTTGCCCACCCACTGCCTGGTCTGTCAGACTTGCCAGCTGTCTACCCACCTACTCACCCACAGAGGTCAGCATTCCCCATTTTGAATCTTAGATATCCAAGTTCACCTGACTCCTGTTGACTACTCCATGTATCAGAACCTTCAAATCCCATCAACTGCTTCCTATTATAAAGTAAGTAAGGCATTAAATATATACCAAAAAATCCAACCAATGATCTAAACAAATACAAACACAAAAACTTGGTTATATAAAAACCCGAGTCAGCTCGTCTCCTCCAAAAACTATAAACCCCCGAGTAATGGACTTCATGAGAATGACTTAGATAAAGTTCCAGATGAAGAATTCAAAAGGATGATGTAAATGTGATCAAAAAAAAATGGGGACTCAAACAATTAGCTGAATGAAAGATAAGTCAACATAGGGTATGAAAATAGAATTCAATAATGAGAAATACTGAGGAAAGTCTTGACTTAAATGAAGCTGGAGATGAAAATACATTAAGCCAACTGCTCAGAGCAAAGACTCACCATCAGAGTGGTTCATATAGAGGAGAAAATATCAGGAATTGAAGACTATGTAGACGATTGGGAAGACGTGATCACGGCAGACCATAAAAATTGAAAAACCTATGAGCAGACCACATGAGACCTTTGGAACACCATGAAACACATCTGCATGGAAGGAGCAGAACTCCATTCCAACTGCATAGAAAATATTCTCAACCAATCCTAGCAAGAATGTCTCCAAATGTAGGGACAGAAACATATCCAGACAGATAGAGAAGCTTGTAGAGCTCCAGATACACAGGACAGAAAAAGAAACTCCTGAAGTCATATTACACTTAAACCCCAAACATATACGTAAGTGGTCTGCAAACTAGGAAAGAACCAGCAGGAAGTGTAAAGGTGGAGCCATCAGAATAACAGCTGACTGACAGCAGGGCAATCGTTGAAAGCCAACCTGATCTGCCAGAGATTGTGGTTGTTTCTCATCTGGAATTTTATCTCCATGTGGTAAATGAGCAGCTTACAGCAAAGACTCCAAGAGCATCTGGGTATCCCAGCCTGTTGTCTTCCTCCAAGCTCGACTACTTCAGAAGACCAGCTAGGTCCACACAAGCAGGGAGAAGGAAGGGCTGCTGCTTCTCTGCTTTGGGATGCTTGTGGCACAGAAGACGGCACAGAAGGATGCTACTGTGCCTGCTCCCTGAGTGAAATCCCCAAGCCCCCCTGCCCCGGAATCAGTGCTCCCCTCCTCATGTTATCACACACATAGCCCTATTGGGCAAGCTGATGTTAGAACCTTTTACTCACCTCAGCAGTGGTGACCTTGATCTGAGGGCAGTGGTGCCTCTGGGAAAGCTCTCCTCTTAGGAGAGGTCTGTGCGTATGGTCTTGGAATGCTCTAGAACTGGAATTCAGACTCAGGATGTTCAGGAAGAAAATAGGTGAGGTGTGGAGTTCTATGTCCTAGGAACTGCATGGAGAAAAGAGAAGGACTTGGGATGCACAACCAGATCTCCCCTCCTCCCCAAGTTACTTTACCATTCCTGTTCTACGCACTGCCCTTGCTGTCTACAGTTTCCTGGCTGGATATGAGCCCTATTTATACAAACCATTCCCACTTGGAAGGGGCTACAGTCAGAGCTGGTTTCAGTTTCTATTCCCAGAAATGGCCGGTTTGCAGGAAACAACTGGGAGGCCCTTTAGAGAAGGTCTCAGGTTTTAGGTTGTCTTACTAAGTCTGTGACGTGGCCATGATAGCATGGTTCATGGGAGAGTCTTTAGGTCTGACTCTCTGGCTTCCCTATTAGCGATTGCTAACTCAGGTGTGGGTGCCTAGCCCTGGGCAAGCTACCCTTCTGCTGTGGGTCTCAGGTTGTTTAGAGATTTACCAGTCTGCTTAAGTTTTGGTTATAATAAATTAGAAGCTTTTAATTTAAAAGACACCAGCCAGGAAGAAACCATGAGTGTTCTTTGGGAAAGGCCCTGGCTGTTGTTAGCCAAAAGATTATAAAGGAACAAATTACAAAGTTATGATTTGGGACAGCCAAATTAACTCAAATGGGTATGGCCAAAGCTTGATCTTGTAACAGACATCCTGCAGATGCTTCAGATGTCCAAGCAAGCAAGAGTCTCAGACAAAAGCAGACCTTAGCAGTTAACCTGTTTAGTCTGTGACCCATACCCTGTAGAAAAAGAGGAAGGCCGGGCGATGGTGGCGCACGCCTTTAATCCCAGCAGAGGCAGAGGCAGAGGCAGGGGAATCTCTGTGAGTTCGAGACCAGCCTGGTCTACAGAGCTAGTTCCAGGACAGGCTCCAAAGCCACAAAGAAACCCTGTCTCGAAAAACAAAAAAGAAAAAAAAAAAGAAAAAGAGGAAGAAGTGAAATGCCCAACAATCGGCCTCATCAGCTCCTCCTCTCCTCTCCTCCCCTCTCCTCCTCTCCCCTCCTCTCCTCTTTCTCTCTCTTTTAAAAGAATAGCCTAACTGCACCAGGAAGTGGTCTGTCTGGAGCCAGCTGAAGGAAAGATTCAAGATAGCAGCAATTTCTTCTAGGTTTATACAAGCTAAAAATGATTTTGTGTTTACAAGTTCAACACAGCAAATTCATCCTCCAAACACAATGTTCACCATCCCACTTCAAACTACAGACCCACCTGGTGGCCTTGCCCACTGTGTTTGCTGTCTGTATCTATTTGCTTGGTTGCTATAATCTCATCTATTAGCAGTCTTCAAACAAGAAAACGTAGGAGCAATGAAGAAATTCTGGACAGAACCCTGGCCCTGTACCATGTGTCTCAGTGTGGAAGTGTGTCTGATGCAGGTGATGGGGGAGATCACAGTCTCTTAACAGCCTGGAGTCAGCTGAGCAGACAGCAAACTTCTGACTGCAGTGAGAGACTGGGTGTTCTAGTCTTGTCATGGAAGCATTAACAATCATGTGATGTTCCCAACAGGGAATGGAGGAGGATTTTCCAGGCAAGAGTGATGTGGTGAGCACGAGCCAGGATCCATGTTGTTTTCCAAAGGTTAGGACAGCATAGGACGGTTAGGACAGTCATAGCCAGTGTCCTCAAGGAGGTAACTGGCAATTCTCTCAGGACAGTGACAAGAAGAGCAAGGACAGAAGAACAGAGCCTGTCCCATGTTCAATTTGAGCTGGTGCACATTTCTTTCAAGTTTCAGTTCATGCTTTGGGAGACTAACAGGCTGTGTCTGTGTCCTGCCTCCTTTATGTCATGGTGCTAAGCAGGTGCCCGGGAACACAAGGGTTAGGGGGAGAGATTCAGAGCTTTGTATCTCAGTGAGTCCAGCATCCCAGCTCAGGGATACAAGGGCTACATCTCCCCATATCTCACAGTCAGTATTGTTTGCCCCTTTATGCTCCTGGATAGAGACCCTCCTTGGTAGAGCAGAATATAATGAACTGGGCATCAGACAACTAGCAGTTTGTTAGGCAGGAAGGACTTCATCAATGGACACAGTGTGCAGACACAGAGGACAGCCAGAGCCACCCATTCTGTCCTTGAGGCTGTGCTTTGTCACAAATCTTTGGGTGTCACAGTCCAGAGTTGTGTCTGCTCAGTGAACCCAGGCCTGTGTGTTATGTGCACACAGTTAATTGCTTAGAAGCAGTGTGTGAGAGTCATCCCCACCTCATGAAAGGAAGTGGGATGGCTGTGTGTTTAAAATATTCACCTTCTCTTCTTTAAAAAGATATTTTATTTAGTTTTTATTTTAAAAAATTTTAATATTGCATGCTAACCCCAGTTCCCTCTCCCTTCCCTTCTCCCACCTTCCACCTCCCCCCCATTGTTGGGGGGGTTGCGCAAAGTCTAATAAACCAGAAGCAAACTTTATTCCAAAAACCAGACTCAGAAAAAAATAAAAAATTAAAATAAAAAATCTCCATGGGGCACAAAAAGCTTAGCAGCTAGCTGAGACCACAGTCAGAGATTGATTTTGTAAGGCTGTGGCAAAGGCTGGTTTTTGAACCCACCTTTTTATCATATAGGTACCAAGCATTAGGTCTGAACAAAGGAATTTTTACAATCTCAAGGTAAAATTCAGATACAGATTGCCTTACTTTACAATCTCCATTAACAGAGGGTTTTTTTGTTTTTTGTTAAACTAGTGTTTTACTTAATCTATTGTCTTTCTTGGTACGTCCAGGTGGTGTTTACTGAAGCCCTGTGGTCTCCCCTTTGATACTGCCAGTGTCACATAGCAGGGATAATGCATAACGCAGAGGTCATATGTCTGTCTCCTAAAAGTTGACTCAGCTCATATCTGTAGGCTAGCTCTCAGTGTGCAGAGAGATGCTTTGATCTTGTAAACAGAGCTATGGGTTGTAAAGCAGAGTAACCCGCTGTTAATAGTTAATCCTCGAGCTACTGAGAAAGCTGCTGACAGTCTGTTCTCATCCTCCTAGGCTTACAAATTTATATTTCTTTATTTCTACATTCCTAGTTTTGGAGTCTACATCTTTATATTCTTATTCTTGGACCCTTCACCCATCCCATCTCCATCCACTCCTCAGAGGGTGTAAGGCCTCCCTAGGGGAGTTAGCGATGTCTGGTATACAAGTTGAGGTAGGATAATCCCCGATCCTCTGTATCAAGGCTGAGCAAGGTGTCCCACCATAGCGATGGGCTCCAAAAATCTAGTTCATGCACCCAGGACAAGTCCTGGTCCTGCTCTCAGCTCCCCACAATAGATCAAGTGACCTAACTGTCACCAACAGTCCCATGTAGGACCCCCTGCTGTCAGTCCAGAGTTGGTGAGCTTCCACTAGCTTGGGTCAGTTGTCTCTGTGGTTTTCCCAATAGTGATCTTGACCAGCCTTGCTCATATGATCCCTCCTCCGTCTCTTCAACTAAGCTCCCAGGAGCTCAGTCCAATGCTGACGTGGGTCACTGCATCTGCTTCCATCAGTTACTGGATAAAGTAATCCACTGTTAAGGTCTGTTTCTGAATGAGACGCTTGCTTGCTTGCTTGCTTGCTTGCTTGCTTGCTTGCTTGCTTGCTTGCTTGCTTGCTTGCTTGCTTGGACGTCTGAAGCATCTGCAGGATGTCTGTTACAAGATCAAGCTTTGCCTACACCCAGACAGGATATGAGTTAATTTGGCTCCCCAAAATTATAATTTGGTGTGTGTTTTTTTTCCTTTATAATTCTTTTGCTAACAATAGCCGGGGCCTTACCTAGAGAACTCTCTCTGGTTTCTTCCTGGTCTGTGTATTTTTAATTAAAAGCCTCTAATTTATTAAAACCAAAACTGAAATCAGGACAGTAAATCTCTAAGTGACCTGGACCCACAACAGGAAAGATAGCTTGTCCAGGGCTAGGTGCCCACACCTGTGTTAGCAGTCCCCAGTAGAGAAGCCAGAGGTCCAGACCTGGAATCTCTACCATAAACTGTGCTGTTGTGGTCACAAGACTTAATAAGGTCAACCACAAACACCTGAGCCCATCTGCAACCTTCCATAAGGGACCTCCCCATTGCTCCAAGTTGTATCATGCAAACCAGCCATTTCTAGAAACAGAAATTGAAACCAACCCTGCTGTCAATGGAACCATCATAAATCAGGACTAGCTACAGTTACTGTGAATCCCGGTCTCTGGCCTCCATCTGATGTTAGAAATATTTTCTAACTGGAGCTCTCTGCCGACGCAAAATCCCAATCAAGCCGAATCAAAAGAAATCAGATTAAAAGATGTCCAGGTTTAATAGGACTCCTGTGCTCTCAGGTGGCCTTGAGGGGAACCAAAAAGCTGCCAAAGCAATCACCAGGAGAAAGAGGGAAAACCACGAAGGGACTTTCTGGGGAGCAGTTTAAATAGACTGGGGGAGTGGTCCTGACCTCCTCTGGGGAGGGGTCAAGGTTTGGTGGGCTGCCTTGACCCTCCTCAGGGAGAGGGATGAAGGTTTGGGGGGCTACCTTGACCCCCTCGTGGAGGTGCCAACGTGCAAGGGGCACAGGGGCAGGCCTCCAGAGATGGAGGCCAGAGACCGGGATTTACAGTTATCATGGTTGTGTTCGAAACACTTTAGAAGGCAGTGGAAAATACAAGTAGCCAGAGCAGATGGGATACAGTGCTGAAGACCTCAAAAGCCAGAGCAAGGAGCCTGTCCCGGGTGAACCAAAGAAGAGGGAAGTGGAGTCGGGGAGCTGTCAAAGTTACACCTGAGATGTCCTCATGATTTAAGGTGCTACCGCCTCTGACTAACTGTTACCACCAATAGTTGTCTGGGGTTCCTGAGACAGTGGGGTATGTCTGCCTTCCTCTTGAACACAAACTGTGGCAGCAATCAGATGTCCACAGAGCTGGAGACTCATATAAAAGGTAACCTGGGCAGGGCAATCCTTGGGTCCTCCTTTCATGCCCTGAAGCCTCTGGATCCTATTCATCTGGTGATTTCAGTGTGTGAGCTGAGTAGTCACCTGAGGGTTGTACACAGGTTTTACTTCACTAGAAAATCAAGTAAAATGAACAGCATCGATGTGGAATTCCCCTCGGTATGCTGTGAATATGTTTTATTGCCATTGGTTAATAGAGCAACCACTCTGGTCTATAGCAGGGCTTTATGACCAGCAGCTCTGTCTGCTAATAAAGGTTAATGTTTTATGGCTTTTAGATAACCCACTTGCCACTTACAAATGTCAACTGCCATAAACTAAAGTTAACTTTTAATAACGGTTCGTAGGTGACTTTTTGTTTGCATTGTTCCATATTCTTCCCCGCTATGGGAAACCAACAGTGTCGGGGAAATGTAGAGTTTCTGTAAATACCATTCGAGAGGCAAAGAAGAAGCATCAAACTAAGACAGGCACTAATTTAGTCAAAGACCTTGTTAGCAGGAATTGTAAAAGTCAATATGTATCTAAGTTTTACCTTGAGACTGTAAAAGTTCTTTTGTCCACGCCTAATGCTTACCTCTTACTCTAAAAGGGAAGCTCGGAAACCTGGCCCCTTTGCCACAGTTTCAGAAGCCTCAACTCTGGCTGTGATCCATGGTCTCAGCTACCTGATAAGCTTTTTGTGCCCTCCAGTGATTTGTTTTTGGGGGTGAGGGTGAAGAATAAAGTTTGCTTCTGTTTCAGACTTTGGTGGTCTGTCCACCATTATTTATACCCTTGAACACAACACCTGAAATGAAACACATGAAACCATTTGAACGGATCTCCCAGCAACCTCCCAAAGCCAACACCCTGAGGCCTCTCTCTTCTATTACAGATCATCCCCACTAACCCACCTACCTACTCTATGCTAATGTTAAACACCAGCTGGCCCACTTCCTTGCTATATAGCAAGTTCTGAGAAATAATTCGTATTTGCTTTCACTTTTGATTTTCTTTATTTCCGCAGGTCAAAAAGGAAGCTGGAACTAAATGAAGATGAGTTACATAAAATCAAAATGCACAGGCCACAACTGAAGTCCACCTGATGTAAATGTGTAGCTTTAAATACCTGTATTAACAATACCAGACAGAGTGGACTTGGTAAAGAGCCGTGATAAATTTTTGCTTTTGTTTTTTTTCTTTCTTTTTTTTATTGAAAAAAAAATTCCGCCTCCTCCCAGCTTCCCATTTCCCTCCTCCTCCCCCCACTCCTCTCCTCCTCCCTCTCTAGTCCGAAGAACAGTCAGGGTTCCCTGCACTGTGGAAAGTCCAAGTTCCTCCCCCCTCCATCCAGGTCTAGGAAGGTGAGCATCCAAACTGGCTAGGCTCCCACAAAGCCAGAACATGAAGTAGGATCAAAACCCAGTGCCATTGTCCTTGGCTTCTCATCAGCCCTCATTGTCCACCATGTTCAGAGAGTCCGGTTTTATCCCATGCTTTTTCAGTCCCAGTCCAGCTGGCGTTGGTGAGCTCCCAATAGATCAGCCCCACTGTCTCAGTGGGTGGGTGCACCCCCCGCAGTTCTGACTTCCTTGCTCATGTTCTCCCTCTTTCTGCTCCTCATTTGGACCTTGGGAGCTCATTCCGGTGCTCCAATGTGGGTCTCTGTCTCTATCTCCATCCATCGCCAGATGAAGGTTCTATGGTGATATGCAAGATATTCATCAGTATGGCTATAGGATAGGGCCATGGTTTTGGTTTTTAAGTTTAATATTTAGTAACTATACAGTGTTCTGGCATGTCTGCCTGCAAGCCAGAAGAGGGCACCAGATCTCATTACAGATGGTTGTGGGCCACCATGTGGTTAAACTCGGTACCTCTGGAAGAGCAGTCAGTGCTCTAAACCTCTAGCCCAGATATGATGTTTTAAAAGGTCTCAAACCAACAACCAATTTCACCTGTATAAAGAAACTCAAAACAGAAAAGTAAATTAAATTTAAGAGGAAGTGAGGAGATAAAGATCTGAAAAGATAGAAATATTGGCAAAAACTAGCCAAAGTTAATTCTAGGGGGGAACAATTAATATAATTTACAAATAATTAGCTAAAGTCCAGCTAGACTGAGCATACATGACTGAAATCAGAAATGGAAGGGGGGCATTGCTGAGTCTGTACAAATAAAAGAATTATAAAGAACCAACATAGACAGAAGAGTAAAACTCCTAGAAATAAACATTATCAAAATGATATCATCTTAGTAAAAATCTGAAGAGAGAGTACCAAGTAAAAACTCTGAATAAATTCTTTTGAATCTTCTCAACGATTGTCCAGTATATGGACAACAGTTCCACACTATATGCTCAATAGCTCAAAAAGGGGGGGGGGCTGGAATGATGTTTCTATAAGGAGATGATAAACATCTGAGAAACTAGATATGTTTAAGCTGATTTAGGCATAAGATAACATGCATATGCATTGATACATCACATGGCACCCTCTTAATCTTTCTTTTCTTCTATTAATTAAGAGTGAATTGTGATTATGAGTAGTATATGCATGTGTTTGTGCCTTTGGAGGCACTGCCCCTGGAAGTGAGGGAGCATCCCTCAGGAAGGCCGTTACAAGGTGTTTCCTGAGCCTCTAAGTTCACTGGAGGGAGCTTCATCCTTGAAAGAGTCTTGAGGAACTCACTCACTACACCCAGGATCAGACCCAGATCCTTGGCATATGACCCAGAGCCAGGTCTCCTCCTGTCCTTCTCCATAATCACTGCAGGGAGACCTCTGAGGCCCTGCAGAGTCAAGGCAGGAGGGTTGCAGCCATTAACTCTACTCGTTCTTTCAATGTGGAAGTGAAGGGGTGGACATTGTCTCCCTGGTAGTTCCTTGTTGACCTTGATTTGCCCTTTGTTCCAAATGGGGGCTTAGCCAAAGTTTCTAAACCCTTCCACATTCTGGGACTCTTGAGACCAAAGTCACTGTTCACAGCCAGCCCTTAGCTGACCATCATCTCCTCCCTACATTGCTGCCTTGGGGAATGATAGTAACTGATTGTAGTTACTGATTAGGTGCAGTTATTGACAGTTTCTAATTGCAAAGATGGTGTGTAAACAGAGTCTGTTCTTAGAGTTCCCTGCCACCCAGACCCAAATAATCACACAGAAACTATATTAATTACAGCACTGCTTGGCCAGTGGTTTGGGTATATTCCTAGCTAGCTCTTATATCTTAAATTAACCCATTATTATTAATCTGTGTATCACCTTGAGGCTGTGGCCTACCAGGAAGGTTCCGGCACCCTTCTCCTTCAGCAGCTATATGGCGTCATCCTGACTCTGCCTTCTTTCTCTCTGCATTCAGTTTAGTTTTCCCACCTGGCTCTATTCTTCCCTGTCATAGGCCAAAACAGCTTCATTGTTAATCAATGGTAATAAAACATATTTACAGCATATATAGGTGATGTGGGATTCCTGCAGTCATTCAGTCCCAAAACAACACAGAGAGATCTACATTAATTATAAACTGGTTGACCTAGTCACTCAGGCTTCTTATTAACTCTTACAACCTACATTAACCCATAATTCTTGTCTGTGTTAGCCATGTGGTTTGGTACCTTTTATCAGCAAGAAAGTCTCATCTTGCTTTCTCTATGTCTGGATGATAACTGCAGATTCAGAAGAAAGGATGGGTCCTAGTCAAGGTTCTGCTATACTTAACACCAAAACTTCTGCCTCCAGCTGAGTCCCAGACCCCTCTCCTCACGTTTGAGCCTTAAGTCATGAAGGAAAGACTCTGGCATTTGAGAAGACACTTCATCCAAAAAAGCAAAGAAAGAAAGATAAGAAAAATCAATGAATTACATGCTTTAAAAATAAAGCAAAAACCAAAAGTAGGTAAGTCCAATACAATCTCTCCACGGTGAGACCTGAAAGTTGGGGTGTCTGTGGAGTGTCCAGATTCCCATCCAGGTGTGTCCACTCACTCATTTGGTTAACTCAACCCATCCTAGAGGCTTGTGGCTGTAGTTGTGAAAAGATATGCTCACAGCATTGGGGCAGGGCTGGTGAGGATGAGGAACTCTCTCCCCTCCTCCATCAGCAATCTCCACATCTACAAGCCTCCAAATATCCAGGGAGCCCACGCGGGTTTCCCCACAGCCCAGCAGCTGGACCCTTGTATTTTCTTCAAGTTCTACCATCCCCTCTGCTCCTCATGGCTTTCCTACTCACTGAAGAACGATCAAAGGGTGTACCCAGACTCCTCAAAGTTCCACCTCGTGTAGTACTATGAGCTCCCCAGAAACACCCCATTCTTTCATTGTGTGATCTGATCCCTGATCTTGAGTTATCTTGATGGCTCTGGACTCTGTAAGACCCCGCCCTCATGTGTGCCCTTGGGTTGAAGTGAGGGTAGTCAGTCATAGCGCTCCTGAGAAGACAGACAATGAGGCAGGGTAACGTGTTTCCCTCATTTACTGGTGTTTTTGGAAACTTCCCAGCGTTCATCCTTGTCCCCAGGACTCCCTTGGCTTCAGAGAGTTCATTCCTCAGGTGTCTTGGCCAAGGGACCCCCTCACATGCCTCTATGGAACCGCCTTCCTGACCCAGAATCTTCCAGCTTTCCTTCCATCTTGAAGTCATAAACTGTCCATTTTCTCTTTCCCGGAACTGTTTATGCTGCCCAGAATGCACACAGGGAGGTTAAGTTTCACTTCTGTTTCCTGCAAATGCCTACCCTCCAGCCAGCTCCGCCTATCGACAGAGACAGCTGTAGAACCCTCCTCTCTGTACACTGGGCTCATTGCTCCAGACTCCACAGAGGCTCCCCCTCCCGCCTCTGCTCTTCTTTGATACTTCCCTCAAGGAGGGCAGCTCTGTGCAGCTTTTGGCGACTGTGCTGTGGGCTGCAGTGAGCAGCAGACTCAGTGCTTTCTATTTTCGTGGAAACTTTGGCCCTGGTTATTTACAGCAGAAACTCTTTGGAGCTGGTGAGTATGTCTAGGAAGATCCCAACTGTGTGAAGGCAGCTGAGCCCCAGACCCCTCTCCTCATGTCAGCTCCTGTCACTCCTCTCCATGTCAGGTAGGGGTGATGCTGCCCTCCCAGTCACACAGGGGTCGCCCACACAATCCTTCCTCCCAGCCTCTCCACTGCCACCGTTGCTGATACTTCCTATTCCACGTTTATTCCCAAAGCCGACACTTCGGTTCTCATCACTCCCTCCCTACCACTCCTAACAAGGCATCCTTTGAAGCGACTCCAGTGTCCTCTCCACACTCTGTCAATCCCCTGACTCTGCATTCCTTAGTCTGCATCAGATTTCCCCTGTTCCTGCAACTAGCCAAACCTGTTCTCACATTAGTGTGCAATGTTCCTAGCTATAGACACACCCAGTGTTTGCCCCCCTAATCTCTTACATGTCATGTCCTTTCCTGGGTCTTCTCCTGAAGGAGACACCCCAACCCACCCCGACATAGAGCAGGGGCTTCCTCCTAGACCCCACATTAGACACAAATACCCATTTTCACAAAGAGATCCTTTATTAATGGGGGGGGGAGTAAAAAGTAGATGCTTTCTGACTCAGGCAGAAAAACAGCAAAAAACGACCTTGCAGATGTAATTTTTAAGAGTAGAGAAAGGGGAGGCCTGTGTTAGAATGGGCTAGGATGCTGCCATAAGGGAGATAGAGGACAAGGGAGAAGGGGAAGGGGACAAAGGGAAGGGAAAAGAGAAACTGTCCCAGAGGGACAAAAACTGCCTCAGGATAGAGAAGAGACAGATGCTGCACATAGGCAAATGGTGGTTTCTAAAAGTGAAACGGGAAACCCTGTGTTACAACGAGGTGTTTCATTTTAATTGGGCATGTTAATTAGGCGAGTCAAAGCTGGATCTTAATTGCGGGACTTCAATACTGGTGCTACCTGGACCCTGGTAGACAGCCTTGGGAGGAGGAAGTGAACGAATAAAGGAACAGGCCTTGGTGGCTAACTTTAGGAATGTAATCTAATGACTTTTAGCAAGGCAGAGGGAATGGGAGAGAAGGACAATGTCTGTCAGAGCCGCACGCTTGAGTGGGCTAGTGTCCCTTCATCTCCTATGTCACTGCTTTATCTTGTCACCACCTCCCGGCCATGCTGCATTTTCCCATGGCGAACATTTTGCAATGCTGTTGGTGGTACTCTCATATTGGTGACCATCCTTATGGTGACCTCCAGAGAGCAGGGCATTGAGATGATAACTGAGAAAGAATTGTTATTACAAACTGGTTTTTATTTTGTTTTGTGAGCTTTCTTTTTGCTTTTGTTCTCTTCTTTTGTATAAATGGGTCAGAAACAGATTCTGTCTCAGTACAGAGAATAATTAAAAGCAGGTGATGTGTTACTGCTGGAGATCAAACATAATAAACCATGGACCGAGAAAAGAGGCTATGGTCACAAAACAACTCACGCACGACAGTGATTTCCAAAGGATAGCAATGGACTTCCTTCACTGGACAAACATCTTAGGGAAGAGCCAGCCTGGGAGTTTGGAGGAAGGACACCCCCATCCCCAGCTTGGACACACGAGCCCTGAAATTCATGTACTGTTTAGCTAGGCAATATTTCCTTTTCATATCATTTTCAAGAGACACTTAGCATCATTAGCCACTGTGTCAAGGAATTTTAACCGTAGAATGTAGACTTTCAAACCCTGGAGGACAGAAGACCCAGGACCTCCTTCCACGGCAGAAAAAGACTCAGCACACTTCATGATTTTTGCTGCTATGCTGTCATCCTTTACAAGGGACCAGAAATCCAAGCACTTGAGGGACCCCCTGATGTCTTCCACAGATGTGCCCAGCTGTGCAGCAATCTCTTCAACCGATTTGTCATCCAAGCCAAAATACGATCGATAATCCTTCAGGCACTGTTCCTGTTCAGGCAAATCGAAGCCACTCAAGAAGGGCATGAAGGGGATGAAAGAGAGAGCTGATGACTTCAGGGCCTCCAGCCAGATCTTCTCCTTGAGAAAATTCCTCTTTATCTCAATGGAAGCATCAGAGATATTGGGCAACAGCAGAGCGAACGTATGGCGTTTGTGCCCGGGGAGTTCCATCAGTAAAGTTTCCTCCAGCTTTGGGAAATCAAAGTCAGCCAGATCAAAGTTGGAGATCAAGAAGATGCGTGGTTCAGACACTCCAATGTCGCTGAGATTAGCCAGACAGTAGTCTCGGATCTGCTGGAGGACCCTCTCCTTTTTGAAGGTTGTAGGTTTGGTTTTCTCTTCGTTATATAAGTCACTGTCCACTTTGGTTCTAACAAAGTAGAATTTCTTCCCCACATCCTTGATTTTCTGGGCCAGGAGAGCATCATTGACGCTGAACCGAGAGGAAGAAATGATGATGAAGAAGTCATAGCTAGCAAATTCCACTTTTTCTAGATAAGTTTCTGGAAGGAACTTGGGAGTCCCGGTCCCAGGCAGGTCCCAGAAGGTCACTTGGGGATATTTCGGATGTTGATAGGGGGTTCTGTGCATTGTGGTCTCCACAGTCCCAACAGCAGCTGACTCCTCTGCTTCGTGGCTCAGCCCTCGAAGGGCATTTATGAAGCTGGACTTGCCAGCCCCAGACTCCCCAATGACAGCGATCGCCAAGGAAGCCTTTTCTGCGGCAGCCAGTACTTCCTGAATCTGGCCTACCAAATCACTCAGTTTTCCCTCCTGGAGGGCCTTTTGAATACAGCCAACAGTTTCTGGAGAGAGCATGCCTCCTACCTTACTGGTTAATGCAGAGTAATGAGGCAGGAATTCCACGGCCAGTTTTTGGAAATTCTTTCCAGAAGCATTCTTCAGGAAGGCTGAGATGAACTCATCCATGACCACTGCCGCAGAAGATCTGGGAGAAAGGAGAAAGACCAGAGAGGTCAGGAGAGTGGAGTGGCAACACAGACACCCACCTGCCAAAGACACACTGGTCCTGGGGCCACTCCCCTCCTCTCAGACTGATCCCCGTCACTGTGACTCCTTTATATTCCTGGCCGGTTTAGTTGTCACCCCTGGAGAAGGAACACCTATGCTCTGCCTTGTTGGTTTCTGTGTCTCAGATTCAGGAGAGGGTAGCCATCTTTGCAGAGTCAGAAACATGATCCTGAAGATGTCCACATCATAACTCCCAGAATCTGTGACTATGTAATTTACACAGCTAAAGCGAGTTGGCCATTGTAATTGGCAGTTTTCAGATGGGAGTCAATACTTTTTTGTTACCATGAAGGTTTTAATAAGGCTTAGAATATTTAAATAGTCACCTTCTCTGCTGTCTTTAAACAAACATCAGCTTTGGCTAAGTACCGTGGTAAGTGCACAGGGTCACTCACTCTCGGCAGACCATTCTGGGAGACAGCAGTTTGTGAGCAGCATCTAATTGATGATAAACAGTGCAGCCTCCGCACCTTATTTCTAAAACCCAAGCACATGCCTTCTTTACAAAATGTATATGGACTCAGTTGACTGTTTTATAGGTTTCTAGATTATCTAGATCCGAAACAATGTAGGAAAATACATTAAGAACGGATCTTGTTTATAGAAAATTTTAATATAAAATTTCTTTACTGTAAACCTATTTTAGTGCATACTTAAGTAATGTTTTAAAACGAAACAATGACACAATTGTCATAGCATAGCTGTCAGTGACAAAAATACAACCATTTTAGTGGTAATGAAAATTAAAACAAGGCAGGAAGATGGGTCAGTGGGTGAAAACAAACACATGTCGTGCGAGCCTGGCCACCTTTAATCTCTGGAGCCCACATAAAAGTCAGATATGATGATTCACTTGGTAACCTCTGCACTCAGATAAGAGCCACAGGAGAAGGGAACATGAAGGTCAGGGGCCAGCTACCTAGAGTACACAGCGCAGCCACAGAAACAAGAGCAGCCCAGTCCGCATAAGGGAGAAAGCAAATCTGTTGCCCCCAAATTGTTCTCTGACCACTACAGATGTGCCATAGCACTTGTGTGACCACACACACACACACACACACACACACAAAGAAATACACACACATACATTATTTTAATCAAAGATATAAAAAGTAAAAGGGCTGGGAATGTAGCTTAGCCGTAGGGCTCTTCCCTAGTGTGTGGGAAGCCCAAGGTTCAATCCCAGCACAAAGAAGGAGGAGGACGCAAAGAGAAAGAATGGGAGGACAAAAGCCAGAAGGAGGAAGAGCAGGGAGAAAGAGCAGGAACAGGAAGAAGAATTGTTTTATCTCTGATTACTAATGATAAAAAGGTGAATGCTAGAACGAGAGAGGTCTGTGAGCATCTTAAACATCAGACACGTTTGCTCTCAGGTGTGTTCTCTGAGTGTGAAAATGGAAAGGACTTCCTCTTATAGAGCAGGGAGGACATCATCAGACCTCAGCAAACAGGAGCAGATGTTGACACATTACTTAGAGTTTTGCTAACTATGGAAACCTCACAGAGTTGTGAAAATAGCTGCCTGGCGGTGGAACACTAGACTCAGAACAGGCAGCTGTTTCACAGTGAGAACTTCATGGATTCCGGGAGAGTCACCCATAACTATTCTGCTCGGTCCAAAGTTTTCCACAACTCCATAGCACCACCGGCACCAAACAGCAGCTCCAGACCCACGACTCCCTTCTGGATAAAGATGATGACATGACTTGTTGCTTAGCCAAGCCAGCTCTGCCCTCAGCCCACAGAGCTGACACCCAGGTCACCACCGAGGCAAAGGCTTTTCTCACTCACCAGCTCCAAAGAGTTTCTGCTGTAAATAACCAGGGCCAAAGTTTCCACGAAAATAGAAAGCACTGAGTCTGCTGCTCACTGCAGCCCACAGCACAGTCGCCAAAAGCTGCACAGAGCTGCCCTCCTTGAGGGAAGTATCAAGGAGAGCAGAGGTGGGAGGGGGAGCCTCTGTGGAGTCTGGAGCAATGAGCCCAGTGTACAGAGAGGAGGGTTCTACAGCTGTCTCTGTCGATAGGCGGAGCTGGCTGGAGGGTAGGCATTTGCAGGAAACAGAAGTGAAACTTAACCTCCCTGTGTGCATTCTTGGCAGCATAAACAGTTCCGGGAAAGAGAAAATGGACAGTTTATGACTTCAAGATGGAAGGAAAGCTGGAAGATTCTGGGTCAGGAAAGCGATTCCCTAGAGGCATGTGAGGGGGTCCCTTGGCCAAGAGACCTGAGGAATGAACTCTCTGAAGCCAAGGGAGTCCTGGGGACAAGGATGAACGCTGGGAAGTTTCCAAAAACACCAGTAAATGAGGGAAACACGTTACCCTGCCTCATTGTCTGTCTTCTCAGGAGCGCTATGACTGACTACCCTCACTTCAACCCAAGGGCACACATGAGGGCGGGGTCTTACAGAGTCCAGAGCCATCAAGATAACTCAAGATCAGGGATCAGATCACACAATGAAAGAATGGGGTGTTTCTGGGGAGCTCATAGTACTACACGAGGTAGAACTTTGAGGAGTCTGGGTACACCCTTTGATCGTTCTTCAGTGAGTAGGAAAGCCATGAGGAGCAGAGGGGATGGTAGAACTTGAAAAAAATACAAGGGTCCAGCTGCTGGGCTGTGGGGAAACCCGCGTGGGCTCCCTGGATATTTGGAGGCTTGTAGATGTGGAGATTGCTGATGGAGGAGGGGAGAGAGTTCCTCATCCTCACCAGCCTTGCCCCAAAGCTGTGAGCATATCTTTTCACAACTACAGCCACAAGCCTCTTGTCGCCTGGGTTCATTCTCTAGGTCTTAGATAGGACAGTGTGTTCTTCTAAGTTGCCTAGACCCTGCAGACGATCCAGCCAAGCAGACAAACGCTCCCCCTGGTGGAGTAGTGGCAAGACTGCCTACGGGGGTAACCAACAGCTCTCCGTTGGATTGGAGGCCTGTTCCGCAGAAGGAATTTACATCTGGTACTGAAAACATGGTTTTTTAAAAGAAAAAAAAGAAGAAGAAGAAGCCGGGTGGTGGTGGCACATGCCTTTAATCCCAGCACTTGGGAGGCAGAGGCAGGCGGATCTCTGTGAGTTTGAGGCCAGCCTGGTCTACAGGAGCTAGTTCCAGGACAGGCTCCAAAGCCACAGAGAAACCCTCTCAAAAAACTGAAAAGAAGAAGGAGGAGGAGGAGGAGGTTAGAGAGCTCATTGGTCCAAAGGGAGGACCTATTATTTTCCTAAGCAGCCAAACTGCCTTCTAAATATCTATATTCGTATTTTCAGATGTGTGCCGCCCTCAGCCTTAGGCAAAGGATCTTCTTATTCTAGTGGGTGGTAGTAACTGCAGAGATTCTTACTCTTCAAAGTGCTAGGAAAAAGTGGTTAGGAAGGTCTGCCGTAGATGGAGCACCTACATTGATCATCCCTTGATCTTTAAGGCTCAGGGAAGATCACAGAAGGGCTGCAAGAAAACCTCTAAGAGCTGGAGGATAAGGAGGAGGAGTGAAAAATGTCCCCTGGACCTGGCACGGCTGTTGCACCTATGAGCTCACGGTTGCCGTGGTTACTCTATTAAGACCCACACAAGATCTACTCAGGTAAAAATGTCAGAATATTAACTAATATCATTGATGAAAATAGCTGCAAAAATCTTCAGTTGAAAAAAAAATGAGTACAGAAGGCCCCGGGCTGATGGTAAGAAAACGACGGCCTCCCTGATGCAATTCTCAGGTGGGTTCTAGCCACCCCCAGGTTCCGTCAGGGCCCTCAAGGTCCGGACTGGCCAAGTGGGTCCCATTATGATGAGCAAATTTGTGGTAGAGAAATGGGAAGGAAAGAAAAGCAGAATGGTTCAGGTCTGTGGAAAGAGGCAGAGAATGGAAGAAATGAAGGCAGTGAGGAGTAGGCTGATGTGGGAGGCCTGCTTGCTTCCTGGGGCCAGAATGACGTCGGAGCCCAGGCTGCTGTCAAAGGTCATGTCTGGGTCCATGATACTACCACAGCCATGATCTGTGTGGACATCTATGGTCCATGTTGCCACCAAAGACCACAGGATGTCCCGTGCCTGGGCTGCCACCTATGGCCATGGAGGTGTCCAAGCGCTGTATCACTGCTGGATCCATGCTGGTTAGGTGGCCTGTGTTACCAACCAGGGCCCTGGTGTTGTCCAGGCTTGGGCTGCTGCCAAGGGCCATGACTGGGTCCGAGGCCCAGCTACAATCAGGGTCTGTGTTGACATCGTGGCCTGTGTAACCTCAGGGGGCCATAGGACCAGGCTGGCATGATGAAAATAGAGGGCCATGCTGAGACAACCCTACCCTTCACTGGTCCTGGGGAAACTAGCCCTACCTCTCAATGAACATTACAGCAATAGAGCTGGTCCCAGCCCTTGCTGGAGAGCTGGCCCTGCACTCAGGAAGGGTGGTCCCACCCCTCATCACAGGCAAGGGAGAGCTGACCCTGATGGCTTGGGCATTGGGGAGCTGGCTGTGCTCCCTCACCTGAAGCGGGCAACTCCAGTGACCCAGACTGACCAGGTCAGTTACCACCTAGGCCCATAGCCAGACCTTTGGTTGACCCATGCTAACATCTGCCCCATCTAGGACTCGCAGGAGTTCAGGAAAGGACTGGCCCTGTGGAATGATACCCACAGGATCTCCACAATTAAAAGCAGTCACAGAATATCCCAGAGGAGTTTCTGGGGACCAGTGATGATGGTGTACCAGAAACCAGAGGCCTTGGACCAGAACAGTGAGTTAATGCACTGAACAACAAGTGAAGCTGATTGGACAAAAGGGTTTGCTCTGTGACACACTGCTCCCGATGCCATCAGAACAAATGAAGAAGAGTTGGAGAGCTGGCAAAGAAGGAAAAGCAAAGAGGGATTTTTTTGGGGGGGTTCGCTATCTGCTCAGCTGACTCCAGGCTGTTAGGAGACTGTGATCTCCCCCATCACCTGCATCAGACACACTTCCACACTGAGACACATGGTGCAGGACCAGGGTTCTGACCAGGCATCCTTCATCGCTCCTACGTTTTCTTGTTTGAAGACGGCCGATAGGTAAGATTACAGCAAACAAGCAAGTAAAAACAGAGAGCAAACACAGCAGGCAAGGTCTCAGTGAGCAAGGCCACCATGATGGTCTGTAGCCATCTCACAGCCAGGACTTGCTGGGTTTGAAGTGTGATGGTGGACATTGTGTTTAGAGGATCAATTTACCATTTTAAGCATGTAAAAACAAAATTGTTCTTAGCTTGTATAAACCATGAGGAAGTTGCTCTTGCCTTGAATGTGCCCTGTCAGCTAGCCCCAGACAGAACACTTCCTGAAACAGTTAGACTATGAAAAGTTTCTGCACCCCAACAAGCCCCTCCGCCAAGGCAATAATCCATATCAGACCAAATCAAACCAAATTAGAGAAAGCCCAGGTTTAATGGATAACAACACTCCCAGATGACTTTCCAGCACCCCAGAGAGGAGCTGGGGAAGGAAGACCAGAAAACCACGTGTTTGTTCTCTGGGGGCAGTTTAAATACCCTTTGGGTGTGGTCTTGAGTATCTCTTGGGAGGTGCCATCATATGGCAGGCTTTCTTAGGGGTGGAGTCTGGACTGAGGCAACTCCCAGGGGAGAGGGCTTGGGATGGTATTATTCCCCCAACATTCCAGACTCTTTAGATACATGGATGCCAGGGGCTGGGGTGAAGTCTTAACCCAAACATTCCAGACTCTTGGGGTATATAAATGCCAGGGAATTGGGTGAGGCGCTAACCCAAACAGGATATTCTTGGGGGAAAAGAAGGAAGAAAAAAAGAAAGGAAGGAAGGAGAGAAAGAGAAAGAAAGAGAGACAGAGAGAGAGAACGTCGAACGTTGGACATTTCACTTCCTCCTCTGTTCCTACAAGGTAATGGTCGGAGAATAAACAGGCTAACTACTAAGTTCTGCTTTTGTAGGAAACACTTGTTTGGACGGCGGAAGCATCTGCAGGATAACTGTTACAAGATAAAGATTTGTTCACACCCAGACAGGAATATGTGTTATGTGACTCCTCAAATTAAAACTTTGAAGGTTTTTTCCTTTATACTCCACTGACTAACAATAGCCAGGGCATTACCTAGAGAACACCCGGGTTTGCTCCTGGCTGGTGTCTTTTTAATTAAAAGTCTATAATTCATTAAAACCTAGACTGAAGTCAGGCTTGTAAATTTCTAACGGACCTGGGACCCCCAGCAGAAGGGTAGCTTGCCCAGGGCTAGATGCCCACACCTGAGTTAGCAGTCTCCAATGGAGAATCCAGAGGGTCAGACCCAGATTCTCTACCATGAACTGTGCTCTCGTGGGCACGCCACAGACTTAGTAAGACAACCTAAAACAGCTTGACCCGTCTGAGACCTTCTCTAAAGGACCTCCTAAGTGTTTCATGCAAACCAGCCATTTCTAGGAATAGAAACTGAAAGCAACTCCGAGTGCAGCCCCATTGCTGGGGGTGGTTTGTATGAACAGAGCTCTTATCCAGCCAGGAAACTGTACACAGCAAGGGTGGGTGGAGACCAGAAATGATGAAGTAACTTGGGGAAGACCTGGCTGCCCATCACAAGTGCCCCATCTTTCTCTTTGCAGTTCCCCCTAGGACTCAAACTCCACACATCACCGCTTTTCTTCCTGAACATCCTGAGTCTGAATTCCAGTTCTAGATCGTTCTGAGGGAACTGCCCTTGCTGCAGTGCACAGACCTCTCCTAAGAGGAGAGCTTTCCCAGAGGCGCCACTGCCCTCAGATCAAGGTCACCACTGCTGAGGTGAGTAAAAGGTTCTAACATCAGCTTGCCCAATAGGGCTATGGGTGTGATAACATGAGGAGGGGAGCACTGACTCCGGGGCAGGGGGCTTGGGGATTTCACTCAGGGAGCAGGCACAGTAGCATCCTTCTGTGCCGTCTTCTGTGCCACAAGCATCCCAAAGCAGAGAAGCAGCAGCCCTTCCTTCTCCCTGCTTGTGTGGACCTAGCTGGTCTTCTGAAGTAGTCAAGCTTGGAGGAAGACAACAGGCTAGGATACCCAGATGCTCTTGGAGTCATTGCTGTACCCCATGGAGATAAAATCCCAGATGAGAAACAGCCATCCTCAGTGTCTGGCAGAGCTGTTGAGCCCCTGGCTTTCAGGAATCTGCTGCTGTCAGTCAGTTGTTATTCTGATGGCCCCACCTTTACACTTCCTGTTGGTTCTCTGCCAGTTTGCAGAACATTTGGCCCTGAATTTTCACAGTTTAACTGTAACTTCAGGAGTTTCTTTTTCTGCCCTGTATATCTGGTGTTCTACAATCCTCGTATATCTGTCTGGATGTGAGTTTCTCTCCTTAAACTTGGGGACATTCTTGCTATGGTTGGTTGAGGATATTTTCTACGCTGTTGGAATGGATTTCTCCTTCTATGTGAATATATTTCATGGTGTTCCAAAGGTCACACATGGTTTGTTCAGAGATTTTTCAATTTTTGTGTTCTTCCCTGACCAAATCCTCCAATTCCTCTACATGGTCCTCAGCTCCTGACATTCCCCACTCCATATGATCGACTCTGATGCTGAGTCTTTGCTCTGAGCATTTGCTTTAATGTATTTTTCATCTCCAGTCATTTAAATCGAGGCTTTGCTCAGTATTTCTCATTATTGAATTCCATTTTCATGTTCTGTGTTGACTTCTCTTTCATTCAGCTAATTGTTTGAATCCCCATTTTTTTTGGTCACATTTACATCATTCTTTTGAATTCTTCATCTGGAACTTTATCTAAGTCATTCTCATGAAAGCTGTAGTTCTGGGGTTTGTGTTTTTTAGAGCAGACAAACTGTCTTGGTTTTTCATATAACCAAGCTTTCTTTTTGAATTTTTTTTATTTTTTTATTTTATTTTTTTATTTTTATTTATTTATTTATTTATTTTTAATTTATTTATTTATTAAAGATTTCTGTCTCTTCCCCGCCACCGCCTCCCATTTCCCTCCCCCTCCCCCAATTAAGTCCCCCCCCAGCCCGAAAAGCAATCAGGGTTCCCTGTCCTGTGGGAAGTCCAAGGAACCCCCACCTCCATCCAGGTCTAGTAAGTTGAGCATCCAAACTGCCTAGGCTCCCACAAAGCCAGTGCGTGCAGTAGGATCAGAAACCCATTGCCATTGTTCTTGAGTTGTCAGTAGTCCTCATTGTCCGCTATGTTCAGAGAGTCCGGTTTTATCCCAGGCTTTTCCAGACCCAGGCCAGCTGGTCTTGGTGAGTTCCCAGTAGAACATCCCCATTGTCTCAGTGTGTGGGTGCACCCCTCGCGGTCCTGAGTTCCTTGCTCGTGCTCTCTCTCCTTCTGCTCCTGATTTGGACCTTGAGATTTCAGTCCTGTGCTCCAATGTGGAGAATTTTATTGGATTTTCTTTTGTATTTATTTACCTTTTTACTTATTTTATAATAGGAAGAGTTGGTGGGCTTTGAAGACTCTGAGACATGGGTTGGTCAACAGGGGTCAGGTGAACTTGGATGTCTAAGACTCAAAGGGGGGTCTGACCTCCCTGGGTGAGTAGGTGGGTAGACAGCTGGCAACTCTGACAAGCCACGCAATGGGTGGGCAAGAGGCCTGGCAGGCAGTGAAGCTGGGGGACCTGAAGTCTTTGAGGCACAGGAAATCACCTCAAGGGTGGGTAGTGGGTGACCCGTCCAGCAGGCCAGGTAATTCGTGGGCCTCGAGTCGAGATCACCTGGGTAGGAATGGGGGGAAAGAGAAAGGGAACCAAGCGCGTGTAAAGAACGACAGAGTCAGTCTGAGATGCGTCTAGGTTCCGTTTATTGGAAGCAGGGGTTTATTCTTATAGGGCAGTTCTGGCAGGGAGGGGTAAGGTTAGAGGGGAATGGAAACTGTTGCACCCTAGGCCAAGGGGGAAGTAGTTGTTTTATATCTTTTGGACCATCTTGTGGTTAAGCCATTCCAAGAACTGTATCACAGCTGATTATGCTTTCAACAGCAAGCTATTCTTGCAGAGAGGATGAGGAAAATTGGCCAGTATTTTAGGTCGGGGGGCTTCTTGGTCCCCAACAAGTGGGTACACAGGGAGGTTGGCAGCTACCAGCACTCATGAAGTAGGGGGTTGGTCAGGCGAGCTCTGATCAGTGATTTGGAGACAATATCTTACAGTGTAACCCTGGATGGCTTCGTACATCACTGTAATGTACTTAGATGCTCTGAATTATGTTCTTTGGCTCTGTTCTCCTCATGGCTGCCCTTGCTTCTAACAGTACTCTTTCTTTTTTTTTCTTTTTTAAATTTTGAACTTCATTTAATTTAAATGCTTGCCATGAAGAAAGGTAACATTTGTTTATTAAAATAAAAGTGCATCGTTAATCCCTGCCTCCTCCTCCCTGAAGTCCTTCCCATACCTCCTATTTCCTTTCAAATGTGTGACTGATGAGTCTATATTACTGCGACATGTCTATTAAAAAAAATAAATATGTAGGCTCAATCTGCTGCATTTAGTAGGGTTTGTATAGATAGATGTACAGATATTCAGATAGATATATATATATGTAGATAGATAGATAGATAGATAGATAGATAGATAGATAGATAGATCGTAGATATATAGAGACAAACATATGTACTAGGGCTTAACATTAGGGATTGAATAATCAATTAGGGAGCTCTCATATCTAGGTGAGACTACTTCTGTCTCTCTGCAGCTTTTTACCTCTTGTGACTCTTCATCAAAGTGTCACACCCACACAATTTCCCACATCCACTGTGGCATGTCAACTGTTGGTGTCAGTGTTCAGGTCTGTGTAAAAGGCCACAGTGTTGAGGTTCCATGGGTATCTTGGTCATATCCAAAAGACTCAGCCTTGCAGCAGACTGTGTGGTCTTCCTATTCTTGTGTCTTCTGCACCCTTTCCTCAGTGTTTTCTCTCTCTTAGGTTAAGGCTTATGTTATCAACCGAGACTGGGCACCGCAAAGTCAGCTGTTCTCTGCTTTGTGACCAGCTGTGGCTTTCTGAAATGATCTCTCACTGCTGTGAAAAGAAGCATCTTTGGTGGTTAGAGAGAGCTCCATGTACCTGTGGGTATAAAGAAAAGTGTTTAGAAAACAGTTAAGAATATTCTGGGATAGGAAAGTGGCCACAGTGGATTCTCCTCTGAGATCTGTGACCTCACTAGCAGCACACGGCACAATTTTCTTCTTGTTCAGCCAGCGTGATGCACAATTAGACAGGTGTGGGTCATCACCAACACACAAATGCCACCCTGCACCTTCAGCTACCTCAATGTGATGATCATCACTGTGGCTCACGGGGGTCCCAGCTGGGCAGGATTCCAGAATGTTCTCCTTTGGAAACTCTCACAGCTCCTTCTGATGTTAGGGAAGCTGGGCCTCGGGGAGGAGACTATGGATCAGATGCAGCTTGATTTCTATGCATCCTTTATCTGAAGTGTGCTGTGTCTTCAGCACAGCGCCCTTCAACTTCTGGGGCTCAAGCAAGGGCAACAGCAGGAGCCTTGCTGTTTGAAGAGTATCCTGCACTCCCCTGACCCACAACTCGAGAGAAGTTTCTCATGCCTGCCAATGAAGGTCTTATTACTCTATGGATTATAGGGGAGGTATTTCCAGTCAATAACATAAGTCATTTAAAGTATATAAGTATACATATACATATATATATATATATCATACATATATGAAATTATAACATTCCAATAGAAGTCTTTTCCTCTAGTTTTAACTTTTTCTCTATGTTATTCCTGGTTTTTTCTGGAGTCTCTGAACCTGTATGATTTTGAGAAATGCTATGACCTTGTAAATCTGTCAGCATTATGCAGGATGCTTCTCAGAGCTCTCCCAGGATGTACTTCCCAGTGCCTGGTATGGAAGCTCTGATTCTTAGTTGTCTTGATTTCTGACCTAGTCACCCCAGAGAACACAGCACAGTGATGTGCACAGCTGAGTATCTGAACACCAGGGAGCAGAGTACCTCACTTAAGTCTTCCTTCTACAGAGGCATCTCTTTTCTTTTTTTCTTTTTATTGTTTTATTTTATTACTTTTAAAAAGTACCAGTCCAAATTCTCACTCCCTCCCCTCCTCCAACTCCCCCCACCCCCTCCACACACCCTTTCACCCCATGCCCTCCAATCCTAAAAGAGGGCAATGCACTCCGCCCTGTGGAAAGTCCAAGGCCCTCCCTATTACATCTAGGTTGAGCAAGGTTATGCATGCAAAGAAAATAGGATCCCAAAAAGCCAGTACATGCAGTAGAGACAAATTCCAGTGCCACTGTCAGTGGCCCCTCAGTCTGCCCCCAACTGACAACCACATTCAGAGGGACTAGTTTGATCCCATGTTCACTCATTCCCTGTCCAGTTGGAGTTGGTGAGCTCCCTTTAGCTCAGGCAAACTGTCTCAGTGGGTGAACCCTTCATGATCTTGACTTCCTTGTTCATACTCTCACTCCTTCCACTCTTCCATTGGACCTTGGAAGCTCAATCCAGTGCTCCAAAGTGGATCATTGCCTCTGTTGCCGTCTGTTGTTGGATGAAGGTTCTATGGTGATATTTAAGATAATCATCATTCTGACTACAGGGCAAGGCTAGTTCAGGCACCCTCTCCTTTATTGTTCAGGATCTTACCTGGAGTTTATCCATTCTCCCAAATTTTGTCAGGCAATCTTGTCTGTTTCCAATTTCCAGGTGGGTCTATATATGTTTTTCTTTGGTTTCACCTTACTACTTAGCTTCTCTAGGATCATGAACATGAATGTCCCTTGTTTATGGCTAGTATCCACTTATGAGTGAGTACATACCATATTCATTTTGGGGGTCTGGGTTACCTCACTCAGGATAGTGTTTTCTAATTCCATCCATTTGCATGCAAAATTCAAGATGTCATTATCTTTTACCTCTGAATTGAACTCTAATGTGTAGATGTGCCACACTTTCTTTACCCATTCTTCAGTTGTAGGGCATCTAGGTTGTTTCCAGGTTCTGGCTATTACAAATAATGCTGCTATGAACATAGTTGAACAACTGATCTTGTAGTATGGTTGAGAATCTCTTGGGTATATTCCCAAGAGTGGAACTGCTGGATCCTGAGGTAGGTTGATTCCCAGCTTTCTGAGAAACCACCACACTGAATTCCAAAGTGGTTGCCCAAGTTTGCATTCCCACCAGCAATGGATGTGTGTTCCCCTTGCTCCATAACCTCTCCAGCATAAGCTATCATCAGTGTTTTTGATCTTGGCCATCCTGACAGGTGTAAGACTACCGGTATCTCATAGTTGTTTTGATTTGCATTTTCCTGATAGCTAAGAAAGAAGAACATGTCCTTAAGTGTCTTTTGGCCATTTGAATTCTCCTGTTGAGAAACCTCTGTTTAGTTCCGCACACCACTTTTTAATTGGGTTATTTAGAATTTTGATGTCTAATTTCTTGAGTTCTTTTTCTATTTTGGAGATCAGTCCTTTGTCTGATGTGGGGTTGGTGAAGATTTTTACCCATTCAGTAGGCTGCCTTTTTGTCTTATTGACTATGTCCTTTGCTTTACAGAGGCTTCTCAGTTTCAGGAGGTCCCATTTATTTTTTGATGCTCTTATTGTCTGTGCTACTGGGATTATATTTAGGAAGTAGTCTCCTGTGCTCATGCATTGAAGGTTCTTCCCACTTTCTCTTCTATCAGGTTATGTGTAGTCAGATTTATACTGAGGTCTTTAATCCATTTGCACTTGAGTTTTCTGCATGACGATAGATATGGATCTATTTTCATTTTTCTACAGGTTGATACCCAGTTATGCCAGCACCATTTGTTGAAGACGTTTTCTTTTTTCCATTGTATAATTTTAGCTTCTTTGTCAACAATCAGGTGTTCATAGGTGTGTGGATTAATATCCAGGTCTTCAATTCTATTCCATTGGTCAATGTCTCTATTTTTATGCCAATACCAAGCTGTTTTCATTACTGTAGAGTTTGGTGTCAGGGATGGTAATGCCTGTGGAAGTTCCTTTATTGTATAGGATTGTTTTGGCTATCTTGGGTTTTTTGTTTTTCTATATGAAGTTGATTATTGTTCTTTCAAGGTCTGTGAAGAATTTTGTTGGGATTTTTTTATGGGGATTGCATTGGATCTATAGATTGCTTTTGGTAGCATTGTCATTTTTACTATATTGATGCTTCCTATCCAAGAGCATAGGAGATCTTTCCATTTTCTGGTATCTTCTTCAATTTTTTTCTTCAAATTCTTAAAGTTCTCGTCAAACAGGTCTTTCACTTCCTTGGTTAGTGTTACCCCAAGATACTTTATGCTATTTGTGGCTATTGCGAAGGGTGATGTTTCTCTGATTTCCTTCTCAGCTTCTTTATTCTTTGTGTATAGGAGGGCTACTGATTTTTTTGTGCTGATCGTATATTCTGCCACATCACTGAAAGTATATCAGCTGTAGGGGTTCTCTGATAGAGTTTTTAGGGTCACTTATGTACACTATCATATCATCTGCAAATAATGAAAGTTTGACTTCTTCCTTTCCAATTTGAATCCCCTTGATCTCCTTATGTTGTCTTATTGCTATTGATAAAACTTCAAGAACAATGTTGAATAGATATGGAGAGAGTGAACAGCCACATCTTGTTTCATTATAGTGGAATCACTTTGAGTTTCTTTCCATTTAATTTGATGTTTGCTGTCAGCTTACTGTATATTGTTTTTATTATATTTAGATATAATCCTTGTAAACCGAATTTCTCCAAAACCTTTATCATGAAGGGGTATTGGATTTTGTCAAATGCTTTTTCAGCATCTAATTAAATGACCATATGGTTTCTTCTTTATGTTTATTTATATGATGCATTAAATTGATAGATTTTATATGTTGAACCAGCCCTCCATCTTTGGGATGAAGCCTACTTGATCATGATGGATGATTTTTTTGATGTGTTCTTGGATTCGGTTTGCCAGTATTTTATTGAGAATTTTTCATCCAATTCATGAGTGAGATTGGTCTGTAATTCTCTTTCTTGGTTGAGTCTTTGTGTGGCTTTGGTATCACGGTAACTGTAGCTTCATAAAAAGAGTTTGGCAATGACCCTTCTGTTTCTATTATGTGGAACACATTAAGGAATGTAGGTATTAGCTCTTCTTGGAAGCTCTGGTAGAATTCTGCACTAAAACCATCCAGCCCTGGGCTTTTTTTGGTTGGGAGGTTTTTAATGACAGCTTCTATTACCTCGTAGCTTATAGGTCTATTTAAATTGCTCATTTGGTCTTGATTTAATTTTGGTATATGGTATCAATCACAAAAATTATCCATTTCTGTTACATTTTCCGATTTTGTAGAGTATAGGTCTTTGTAGTAAGACCTAATGATTCTCTGAATTTCCTCAGTGTCTGTTGTTATGTCCCCCTTTTCATTTTTGAGTTTGTTAATTTGGATGTTCTCTCTTCGCCTTTTGATTAGTTTGGATAAGAGTTTGTCAATCTTGTTGATTTTCTCTAAGAACCAGCTCTTTGTTTCATTGATTCTTTGGATTGTTTTCTGTGTTTCTATTTTGTTGGTTTCAGCCCTCAATTGATTATTTCCTGTCTTCTACTCCTTCTGGGTAAGTCTGCTTCCTTTTTTTTCTAGAGCTTTCAGGTGTGCCGTTAAATCACTAATGAGAGCTTTCTCCATTTTCTTTATGTGGGTACTCAGTGCTGTGAACTTTCCTCTTAGCTCTGTTTTCATAGTGTCCCATAGGTATGGATATGTTGTGCCTTTATTTTTGTTGAATCCAAGGAAGACTTTAATTTCTTTCTTTATTTCTTCCTTGACCCGGGGTGGTTCAGTAGTTGACTGTTCAGTTTCCATTGGTTTATAGGATTTCTGGGAGTAGTATTGTTGTTAAATTCTAACTTTACTTCATGGTGATCCAATAAGACACAGGGGGTTACTCTGATTTTTTTTTTTGTATCCGTGGATGTTTACTTTGTTACTGAGTATGTGATCAGTTTTAGAGAAGGTTCCATGAAGAAGAGAAGGTTCTTAGAAGAAGGTATATTCTTTTGTGTTTTGGGTGGAATGTTCTATAGATATCTGTTAAGTCCATTTGATTCATTACATCTGTTAATTCTCTTATTTCTCTATTAAACTTCTGTCTGGTTGACCTGTTCATTGGTGAGAGAGGAGTGTTGACATCTCCTACTATTAGTGTGTGGGGTTCAATGTGCAATTTAAGTTTTAGTAATGTTTCTTTTACATATGTAGGTGCTCTTGTGTTAGGGGCATAGATATTCAGGACTGAGACTTCATCTTGATGAATTGTTCCTGTTATGAGTATAACGTGGCCTTTTTCATCTCTTCTGATTGATTTTAGTTTGAGATCAATTTTGTTAGATATTAGGATAGCCACACCTGCTTGTTTCTTAGGTCCTTTTGATTGGAAAACCTTTTCCTAACCCTTTACTCTGAGTTAGTGTGTGTCTTTGAGGTTGAGGTGTGTTTCTTGTACACAGGAGAAGGCTGGATCCTGTTTTCATATCCATTCTCTTAGCCTGTGTCTTTTTATAGGTGAATTGAGTCCATTGATATTAAGCGATATTAATGACCAGTGGTTGTCAACTGCAGTTACCTTGCGGTAGTGGTGTTTATGTGTTTCCCTTCTTTGGGTTATCCTGGTGGAGGGTTATCAGATGTCTGTGTTATTGTGGGTGTAGTTGGCTTCCTTGGGTTGAGGTTTTCCTTCTAGTACTTTCTGTAAGGCTGGGTTTGTGGATTGTTTAAATCTGTTTTTGTCATGGAATATCTTTTTTTCTCCATCAATGGTGAAAGAAAGCTTTGCTGGGTATAGTAGTCTGGGCTTGTATCCATGGTCTCTTAGTGTCTGCAGTACCATCTATCCAGGACCTTCTGGCTTTCATGGTTTCCATTGAGAAGTCAAATGGAATTCTTTTTTTTTTAAATATTTATTTATTTATTTATTATGTATACAGTATACAATATTCTGTCTGTGTGTATGTCTGCAGACCAGAAGAGGGCAGCAGACCTCATTACAGATGGTTGTGAGCCACCATGTGGTTGCCGGGAATCAAACTCATAACCTTTGGAAAAACAGGCACTGCTCCCAACCACTGAGCCATCTCTCCAGCCCCCCAAATGGAATTCTGATAAGTTTGCCTTTATATGTTATTTGACCTTTTTTCTTTTGCAGCTCTTAATATTCTTTCTTTATTCTTTATGTTTTGTGTTTTGATTATTACATGATGAGGGGATTTTTGTTGTTGTTGTTTCAGTCTATTTGGTGTCCTGTAAGCTTCTTTTTTTTTCCTTAACAAGAATAATATTTTTCCAAGTTTAAAAACTGAGAAAACTGGCTTTTGCTTTACTGTATTAAAATACTTCTTTACCCACACTAAACTTCATAGTGATAGAATTTCTTAACCCTTTCTCTCTAGTAACGTCATTAATGAAATAGATTTATTGATGTGAAGTCCTCAGCTGTACTTCTAAACTCAAGACTCTCAGTCCTGGTGGCTCGTTAGAATCCTCCAAGGACCTTTATCAAAATACCTATTACAGGGTTACCTCAACCCAATTAAATGAGAATCACTCAGGGGAATGTAGGCATCTAATTTTTTCCCATGATATTTATTGGGCTCTACATTTTTCTCTGCTCCCCTCCCTGCCTCGCCCCCTCCCCCCTTCATTACTTCCCCAAGGTCCCCATCCTCCCAATTTACTCAGGATAGCTTGTCTTTTTATACTTTATACTTCTCATGTGGATTATATCTATATGAATCTCTCTTAGTGTCCATATTGTTGCCTAAGTTCTCTGGGATTGTGGTTTGTAGGCTGGCTTTCTTTGCTTTATGTTTAAAAACCACCTATGAGTGAATACATGTGATAATTGTCTTTCTGTTTAGGTTACCTCGCTCAAAATAATGTTTTCTAGCTCCATCCATTTTCCTGCAAAATTCAAGCCGTTGCTATTTTTTTCTGCTGTGTAGTACTTCATTGTGTAAATGTACCACATTTTTTTTTATCCATTCTTCAATCGAGGGGCAATTAGGTTGTTTCCAGGTTCTGGCTATGACAAAGAAAGCTGCTGTGAACATTGTTGAGCACATGTCCTTGTGGCACAATTGAGCATCCTTTGGATATATACCCAAAAGTGGTATTATTGGGTCTTGAGGAAGGTTGTTTCCTAATTTTCTGAGAAATTGCCACACTGACATCCAAAGGGGTTATACCAGCTTGCATTCCCAGCAGCAATGCAGAAGTGTTCACTTCTCCCCCACAACCTCTCCAGCATAAGTTGTCATCAGTGTGTCTGATCTTGGCCATTCTTACAGGTGTTGTTGTTTTGATTTGCATTTCTCTGATGGCTAAGGATGTTGAACATTTCCTTAAGTATCCTTCAGCCATTTTAGATTCCTCTGCCGAGAGTTCTCTGTTTAGGTCTGTACTCCATTTTTTATTGGATTATGTGATCTTTTGGTGTCTAATTTCTTGAGTTCTTTGTATATTTTGGAGATCAGACCTCTGTCTTATGTGGGGTTAGTGAAGATATTTTCCCATTCTGTAGGCTGTCGTTTTGTCTTGTTGACTGTGTCCTTTGTTTTACAGAAGCTTTTTAGTTTCAGGAGTTCCTGTTTATTAATTGTTTCTCTCAGTGTCTGTGCTGCTGGGGTTATATTTAGGAAGTGGTTCCCTGTGCCAATGCATTCAAGTGTACTTCCCACTTTCTCTTCTATAAGGTTCAGTGTGCCTGGCTTTATGTTGAGGTCTTTGATCCATTTGGACTTGAGTTTGTGCATGGTGATAAATATGGGAGTATTTTCATTTTTCTATATGTTGATATCCAGTTATGCCAGCACCACTTGTTAAATATGCTTTCTTTTTTCTATTTGATATTTTTGCATCTTTATCAAATATTAGGTGTTTGAAGATGTGTAGATTGATATCTGGGTTTTCTGTTTGGTTCCATTGGTCCTCCTGTCTGTTCTTATGCCAGTACCGAGCTGTTGTCAGTGCTGTAGCTCTGTAGTAGAGTTTGAAGTCAGGGATTGTGATGCCTCCACAAGTTCTTTCATTGCCCAGGATTGTTTTGGCTATCCTGGGTTTTTTTGCTTTTCCAAATTAAGTTGAGTACTGTTCTTTCCAGGTCTTTGAGGAATTTTGCTGAAATTTTGATGGGCACCTGTAAGCTTCTTATACCTTAATAGGGATATCCTTCTTTAGTTTGGGAAATTTTCTTCTATGATTTTGTTGAGTATATTTTCTGTGCCTTTGAGCTGGAGTTCTTCTTCTTCTTCTACCCTTATTAATCTCAGGTTTGCTCTTTTCATAGTGTCCCAGATTTCCTGAATGTTTTGTGTTAAGAATTTGTTGGATTTAACGTTTTCTTTGACCAATGAATCTATTTCCTCTATAGTATCTTCAGTGCCTGAGATTCTTTCTTCTATCTCTTGTATTCTGATGGTTATATTTGTCTCTGTAGTTCCTGTTTGCTTACCCATATTTTCCATATGCAGAATTCCCTTGGTTTGTGTTTTCTTTATTACCTGTAGTAATGAGGAGCAGCAGGTCACTTTCCCGCCTCCCAGCTCCCGGCTAGTGTATGCCCGAAATAATTACATGGAAACTGTATTCATTTAAACACTGCCTGGCCCATTGGTGCTAGCCTCTTATTGGCTAACTCTCACATCTTGATTTAACCCATTTCTAATAATCTGTATGTCACCACGAGCTCATGGCTTACTGGGAAAGATTCAGCATGTCTGACCTGGCAGCTTCATGGTGGGTGGCTCTTTCTGACTCTGCCTTCCTCCTCCCAGAATTCTGTTCTGTCTACTCCGCCGACCTAATTTTCTGTCCAATCAAAAGGCCAAGGCAGTCTCTTTATTTAACCAATGAAAGTAACACATAGACAGAAGACCCTCCTACACCAATTACCTCTATTTCAGTCTTCAAGTCTTGAACTGTTTCCTTTACCTGGTTGATTGCTTTTTCTTGTTTTTCTTGGGTATCTTTGAGGGATTTATTAATTTCTTCCAATTTTTTGTTGGAGGAATTCTTGCATTGGCGCCTACCCATCTCTTTCTTCAAATGAGGCTGGCAGTGTCTTGGTGTCTAGGTCCAATCCTTGCTGTGGCTGTCTAAGTACTTGGGAGTTTTTCTTGGTCTGCCCTCTCTTAGGTCCCCTCATTATTAGAGCAAACTGTGTTTCAGGGTTCCATAGAGCTCTCAGGCAGGCGAACAGGTGGGTTTGGGGGTGGGGTGGGTTGGGGGACAGCCCAGCTGCAGGAAAACTCCCTGCTGGCTGGCTAGAAAAAGCCGAGGGAATTGGGGAGGGGCCCCTGGGTTTTGTTCCACTAGGGAGGTCCCAGAGAGTTGGGTGTCCAACTGTCCAGCACTTGTAGCTGTTGACTCACCTCCCAGGTCCCCTCAATATTGGAGCAAGCTGTGTTTCAGGGTTCCACAGACCTGCAGGTGAAAAGGTGGGTTTGGGAGTGGGGTGGGTTGGGGGATAACCCAGCCACAGAAAAGCTTCCTGCTGGCTGGCTAGAAAAGCTGAGGGAATTGGAGAGAGGCCCCTGGGTTTTGTCCCACTGGGGAGGTCCCAAAGAATGGGGTGTCCGGCTGTCCACAATGTTCACATAAGGTTGAGAACCCTGCTAGAAGTGTTGCTTCTTTTAAGTCCTTTTAGGGTTGCCATCATGTATGAGTATCATTCTAATGAAAATAAAGGAATGTAAAAGAGACTTTAAACTGATAGTTAAGGTTGCAATAGGTAAGGTCACATAGTAATTGGAGTCTGAATTAGAGCAAGTAGTGCAAGGAAATTCCTAGGAGGAAGTGAAGTGTGAGAAAGAGACCTCGTTATGTCCCACTGGGGAGGTCATTAGGGGAAGCAGCAACCAAGAGAAGAGAAGAAAGCCAATGCTGGATGTGAAATGGGACAGGGTCAGGGTCCTGCTTTACTGAACCAGCAAACACCAAGGCTTTGCCCTGCTTTGTTAATGATTACAGTTTCTCTCCTGTCTGCTCCATTCAGCTCCATGGCTTGGGCCTCCAGCTTTGATGCATTCTTTAAGAATTTTAAGAGGGAAAGCCAAATCCTCTCTGAAGAAAACATCATCTTGATTAAATCCTACACTGAGACAAACAACCTCCAGAAAGCCCTTTCTGTAATCCACAATGCACTGAGAGACATCGAGAATGCCCCCCTGAACATCGCTGTGACAGGGGAGACAGGGACAGGGAAGTCCACGTTCATCAATGCCCTGAGAGGGGTGGGGCAGGAAGACATAGGTGCAGCCCCCACCGGGGTGACAGAGACAACCTGGGAAAGAATTCCGTACCTGCACCCAAAGCTTCCCCAGGTGACACTATGGGACCTGCCTGGTATTGGATCCACTTCCTTCCCACCGGAAAACTACCTAACAGAAATGAAGTTTGGTCAATATGACTTCTTCATTATCATCTCGGCTACACGCTTCAAAGAAAATGATGCCCAGCTAGCCAAAGCCATCACTAAGATGAAGATGAATTTCTACTTTGTCCGAACCAAGATAGATATTGACGTAGATAATGAACAGAAGAGTAAACCTAAGACTTTCAATAAGGAGAAAGTCCTGATGAAAATCCGAGGTGACTGTTCAAGGCATCTCCAGAAGACTCTCTCCAGTGAGCCTCGAATTTTCTTAGTCTCTAACTTTGATGTGTCCGACTTTGACTTCCCAGAGCTGCAGACCACCCTACTGAGCGAGCTCCCAGCCCACAAGCGCCATGTCTTCATGCTGTCTTTGAACAGTGTTACTGAGGAAATCATTAACCTCAAGAGAGATTCCCTGAAGCAGAAAGTCTTCCTAGAAGCCCTGAAAGCTGGAGTACTTGCCACCATTCCACTTGGTGGTATGATCATGGACGACATAGAGAACCTGGATGAAACTTTCGATCTCTACAAGTCCTACTTTGGCCTGGATGATGCCTCACTGAGAAACATTGCCAAGAAATTTAACATACCTGTCAACACACTCAAGGCACACCTTCGGTTTCCCCATTTGTTCACACAGATGAACAATGAATCCTTAGAGGACAAACTGCGGAAATATATCCATCACATTTCCTCAGTTACTGGTGGTCCAGTTGCTGCTGGCATTTATTTCAAAAAGTCTTACTATTTGCAGAATCTCTTTATTGATGCTGCAGCAAATGATGCCATAGCTCTTCTCAACAAGGAAGATCTTTTAGAAAACAAGGTGGAACCATATATATCTAAGCCTCCCGATTACTGGGAATGATGGGAAAATGAGGCAAAACTTCCAATCAATGTTTACTTTTGGCCTTGCTTTGGACAGTGAAACATAATCTACACCTGAGAAACAAACCTTGTCTGAGGGGCACCAGGGGGCTCCTCCTCTTCCTCTTCTGGAGCCAGAAGATCACTGTGGCAAGTGTTCAAATGTGCTGGAGTAGCAGAGCCATCAGGAACATTGTGCAAATGCCTGAGGAAACTTTCTTCCCATTAAAATGGTGTGTAAGGCACACATGAAAATATTGACTTGATTTGTGATTTTATGATCTAATGACTCCACACAGGTCTACATTCTCGTAACCAGGTCTGCTTTGTCACTTTGCTTTGTGGGTATCACTGGTGCTTAACACTGTGTAGATAAACTTATACCTTATACCTTAAGAGGTATGAGTCCCACATAGGAGTCACACCACAAGAGGGGACTGTGGCCATTAGCCATGCTCCATCCAGGAGGAGCTTGGGAAAAAAACACAAAAAACAAAAACAAAAAAACCCAACAAAACACGAGCAAACATCTGTAGGTCCAGTCAGTGCACACAACTCAAGATAGATGTCCTATTTTTCCCCAGCCAATCCAAACAGCTGGAAATTCACACTGGGTGAATGGCAACTGGAACTCTAATTATAAACTGTCTCTCCTTGTTATTTCACTCAGAAAAAACGAAAAACCCATTTGACCTCTTTTCTCTAGTTTCCCGTGGGTACTGTTGGTACTTGCTCTCCCTTGATTGGGCCAGGATATGGAGCTGTTGATGACTGGTTTGCCCCACTACCCTCCTGACCGTTCGTGTTGATTATGGATTTTCTGATAGCATGACAGAATGTGAGATGGGCCTGAAATCTCTATGAAAGGCTATCTTTATTCTTTTATTTTGTTCTATCTCATTATGTTATTTATCACTGATCCAGAAAGAACTGCCTTTTTTTAGACATAATTCTTCATTGATTCTTTTGGAATTTCACATCATGCATGCCAATCTGTCTCGACTTCCAGTCCCTTGGTATCTGCCCCCACCCCTACAGCGTCTCCCACAAAAGAAACACCCACAAATTAATTAAGAACAAAACAAAACAGATAAATAAGTAAAAAAAAAGAAAAGAAAAAAACACTTCCTTCTCCCTCTTTCCCATCTCTCTACAACCTCTTCATTTGACCTAGTGGCACTGGGAGCCATGCTGAATCCCACAGTATAACCTTTTGTCCAACCATCCCTACCCAAAGATGACCGTTGTAATGAGTCATTGGTCCAGTGCAAGGCCTCTGGCACACCATCATCCCTGGACCCTCACGGAACCTCCTCTTGGTTGCCCTGATGTTGCCCCAAGTCTTGGAGAACCTGTGACTTTTGTTCTGCAGGACCAGTCCCCTCCCATGCTCCAGCAAACCACCATAGGATAGATGTAAAGGTTGGCCAACCCAAGGCCCAGGATCTGGGTCTGGTTGGTAGCCGAGATCCTTAGTCAGGGCTGCTGGGACTTCCCCCTTCAGGAGAGGTGTAGAGCCAGGTCTCCTAGGCCCATGTAGTCAGGGCTAGCTCTCTCATGCCCATGTTGTGGGGTGGGGCAATCTCCCCCTGGGTGCAGAGGGAGCTCTCCCATGAGAAGCGGCATCAGCTCTCCTGATGTAGTGTTCCGTAAGGGGCAGGGGCAGTGAGAGGAGGGACCGGCTCAGCAAGGCCCTCAGAATTCAGCACACATGGTTCCTAGGACCCGCTGTGATAACATGAGCCATGGACATCATGGATATCAACACAGACCCCAGATGCAGCAGGAACATGGCCCACACATAGCCTTCAGCAGCAGCTCAGGCCATATGTCACCATGGCCCCAGTGGCAGCACAAGCCACCGAGATCAGTGTGGTCCCAGTGGTGGAATGACCCTCAGACAGCAAAATGATCTCAGATAGCTAACCAGACCCTGGGCATCTGCACAGACTGCAATGGTAACAAGGGCCACAGACGTCTACTCAGTTCCTGGCTGTTATAGGGCCGTTGACCCAGATATAGCCCCTGGCACAGCCCCAGGCAACACCATGAATGGGCATGGCAGCACAATCGACTCAAATTGGCATGGCACAGTGGTGGCAGGGCCCACAGACACCGATATTGCCATAGGTTGAGGCCTAGACCCTGGGCATCTGTGTGGTCTTTGGTGGCAATTTGGGTCACGGATGTCAACACAGACCCTGGCTGTGGAAGGACCATGGACTCAGACATTACCCTAGGCAGGAGTCTGGGCCCTAACACCACCATGGCCCTGGGTGACAAGCAGGCCACCCATATCAGCCTTTTCCTCACCGCCTCGCTTCCTCAGTTCTGCCTCTTTCCACATCACATGAACCATTCATCATAACGGCATGTACAAGCCCGGTGCCATCAGCAAGCCTAGACTGTGAGGACCCAGGATGGCCTGTGGGTGTTGTCAGCCTGTCTGAGCTGAGCAGCACCAGGCGGACTGTGGATGCCTTCAGCCAGTCTGAACTGTGGAAGACCATCTTAGCCAGTCTGAACTGTGGAAGACCATCTTAGTGTGAGGCAGGGTCCTGCTTCCAAGACAGAGGATTCTGGACTGCATAAAGTCGGCAAAGGTAGTTGAACATGAATGCTTTCTTCCCCTCTCTGCTTCCTGTTTGCCACAGGACCGGCTCTCTCAGGCCTCTACCGCTGTGACCTCCCCACTGAGGACTGTGCAACCGTGAACTGTGAGCTGAGAGACTCCCTGTCTGCCTTACATTGCTTTGCAGGATATTTTGTCACAGCCACGAGAAGAAACTCGCATAGACACCTGACTGGACTCTTGGTTAAAGCCCCCTGTGGAATTTCTGAATTGATAGCTTCCCAACCAGAAGAGGAGAGATGCAGGCATGGCATCCCAGGGGCAAAAAATAAAGCACATGTTAGGTCAGTGTTGGAATCCTACAGAAAACCAGAGGCAGTGGGTCAAGGTCCGTGTTCTCTGACAGCTCTGTCCATGTCCACCCCACACTGACATTAGTGACTTCTGTGTGTGGGGACCCACACACCTGACAGAACAACAGGAGGGAGGAAGCTCTGCTTTGTCCCAGAGTCAGAGAACTGCAGGTCACTTTCCAGAGGTGGCAGGTGGCAGAAGCGGTGGGGTCCATCCAAGCAGAAGGTCATCTGGGAGACGACAGAGAGGAAGCAGACAAGGCTAGAGGACACGAGGCAGGGAATCACAGTCCTGGGCTCCAGACCCACTAACAGCCCTGCCCCAGGCTCCACAGTGTGAACTACAGGAGCCTGTGGAACTCATTTCAGATTCCAAACAATACTCTTGTATCCATAGCTCATTCTCTTTCTGAAAACCCAGACATGTGTGGAGAAATTGATGCTGTAACTTGTATCCAAACAGCTTGGAGCAAGAAGCCTGTCTTCTTTGGTGATGTAGGATCTTCTTCAATGACTTGTCTGATGTAATTCACAACATAAAAGTTTGTCCAATGTGTCTCCTCACTCAGAATTCGTGTCATCTAAATACGGCTTCAGCTCACTCTACTAATGGTTAGTGCATCTGGGTGGTAAGACCTGGTCAGGTTTCCATGCAAAATTTATCTCCCCATTCCCATTATAATCCTTATTTTTTCATTCCAGCCTTTACATACATGTGATATGTATATTATCCAGGCAGTGGTGGCGTACACCTTTAATTCCAGCACTCGGGAGGTAGAAACAAGCAGATCTCTGTGAGTTCAAGGCCAGCCCAGTCTACAGAGTGAGTTCCAGGACAGCCAGTCACACAGAGAAGCCCTGTCTTGAAAAAAAAATAGTTTATCTAAATATATACATATATTTCAATGTGCTTCAATACTTCTCATCACAGAACACCGTTGTGTCATGTAGCAGAAGGGATCTATCAGCAGGTGGCATGGCCTGTCCCTAGTGAAGTCTATCTCTGAGGGTGGGAGCCGCTTGGTCCTGTTTACAGGAAAGTACATTACAAGTACACGCCACTACCATGGTAACAACAGCAAACATCGCCTGCTCAGACTGCGGCATTTCAGTCCCCAGAGTCGGGTTTATTTATTCCCCTGACAGGTTAGAATGGCAGGGTGAGCGGAGGCTGTGGGAGAGGGGCTGATGCTACCGTCTGGAGGCTCTGTCTCTGATTGTCTGGAGACTCAGCCATCCCTTCTCCCTCCCATACACACATCCGGTCACAGTCTTACTGATGTCCCGCCTGTGCCCTGACCATAAACTCCTCCTTGGTTTCACTGTGGGAGTCACAGCACAATTCTAGGAGTTGGAGAACCGGGGCAGAGCAGCTGACTTCAGCACCCGGAAGCCCTGACTCCTATTTCTCTGCCATGTATTGTGAGCTGGGAGAGAGGAGAGCAGCCACCTTTGTCCTTGGGTAACAGGATACCCGGAAGTTTATTCCTTTAGAACCTTGATCTTACAGTGAGACCAGCAAGGAAAGAGGGAGTCAAGGTCACATGTGGGAACAGAGTCTGCAAAAAGCCAAATCTGCTCACTTCAGAGCTAAGACACCTCCACTGTCTCTGAGAGGAGCTCAGGGTCCTTTCTTTAGTTACAGAGGAAATTGTAGAAGATAAAGACCATCCTTCTGGGGTAACAACAAGTACAATGCTGTGTGCCTGATGCATCTATGCTTGTGGATGAGTTTGCGTGTGTGTGTGTGTGTGTGTGTGTGTGTGTGTGTGTGTGTGTGTGTTTGCAGGGGTGAATCTGAATGTATGTGTGCTTGTGTGTAACTGATGACCCAATACTTGTAGCTACATTCTAACTGCATTACACTAGCCCACTCGACCATGTGGCTTTGCTTTTTTCTCCTATTCCCTCTGCCTTGCTGAAAACCACCAAATTACATTCCTAAAGCTGATCACCAAGGTCCTCTCACCTATTTGGCCACTTCCTCCTCCTGAGGCGGACTACCAAGGTCCAGTTATCAAAGTATTGAAGCCCAGAAATCAACAACCCTCTTTGGCTCACCTAATTCACATGCCCAATCAAAATACAACACAGCTTCCTAGCCCATTCTAACACTGATCTCCCCTTTTTCTTTTCTTAAAAATTACACCTTTAAGGTCATTTGCTGCTGGTTTTCTTCCTGAGTCAGAAAGCAGTCATTTTAGTCCTCCCCCATTTCATAAAGGATCTCTCTGTGAAAATAAGTGCATGGGTGTGGTTTGAGCCTATTATGGGGTCCAGGAGGGAGCTTCCACTTTGCAGGGGAGGTTCTCCTCATTGGTGCTGAGAGTGGATGGGCCAGGAATCTTCCAGCCCTTTTCCATACATTCAAATCCTCTGTCTCCCAATTCCCTCATCCAATAGTGACTGATTGGTAAGTTCCCCACTTGGCTGTCCTAAAATAATCACCAAGTAATTGGGTGAAAGTCACTCAGTGTCTAGTGTCCCCACTCAGTCCTGTAGGATTGGCGAGACTGCACCTCACCATGGACTTCACTGTTTACAGTGAAGTCCCATGGACTGACTGCTAGCTAGGCACACTCAGTCCAGTCTGGTTAGGTAGGGATTTCCCCCCTTTCATTCTTGGTGGTCACACTGCCTGAATCTGGTACCTTTCCTCCTCCAAAAAGACCTGACAGCGGGTTGTGGATTCATCCTATCATCTCCCAGGCCCCAGAAAAGCCCTGAACAGCTTGGCTCCAAGCCCCAATCCAGTAAAAGAAACACACACTGAAAATGGGACTCAAGTGAGGGGAAGAGACACTTTGTCCCCAAACCTATAGCCGGAGAAAATTTCTCAGACCTTGAAATCAGGACCAGAAGAACACACTAAGCCCCTATATTCAGAGCATATGAAAGATATTTTCCCTGGTCCCAAAATTAGAGTAAAAAAGGTAAAAAGAACCGGAAAAAGAAATACAGTTTGATCCCAGAATCAAAGCTATCTCTGCCCCCGACACAAAACCGCCCAATCCCTGAACACGGAAAACAGACCAATCGCTGAGCACCTAGAGGCAGTTGGGAATTCCCTCAGGCCTGGAAATCACTTTCCGTCAGAGAGAACAGCCAATGCCAACTCTGGAAGTCTGGAATTCCCTTCACTCCACTCAGGGGCAGCCAATCACAAGCACAGAGACTTGGAATTCCCAAAGCCTCTTCCCCAATATAGACACCCTCTTTTCACAAACCCCTGTGCTGTTCCTGTTGCTGCTGGAAGAACAGAGGTATCCAAGTAAACTCACAATAAAGACACTTTGCTTTTGCTTTGGAAATGGGATCATGATGACTTTTTAGGACTTTGGGTGTAACAAAATTAACTCATACCCTGAGAGTGAGAAAGGCTTGGTTTTTATAAGTGATGTCCAGCAGGCGGCACAGCCATCCAAGCGAGCAAGCGTCTCCAAAAACAGCAGACCTTACATTACCCTGTTTAATCTTGTGACCCATTGCCTTGTAGGAATAGCTGGAGCAGTAAAATATTTTACAGCAATTAGCAATTTTTTAAGAATAGCCCAACTGTATCAGGAAATGGTCCATCTCAGGCCAGCTGACAGGGCACATTCAAAGTAGGAACAACTTCCTCGTGGCTTCTACAAGCTGAATCACAATGCTCTTTTTACAACCACAGTACATGTATCCTCTAAACATGGTGTTCGCCATCACAGGGGAAATCTCCACGAATGGCTAGGGAGATCATTCATTTCTCCCGAGAGCTCACTTGGCAGGCAGCCTTGTCTGATTGGTGAAGTCTGAGCCAGTGAGAGTGTCTGTCTCAAAGTAAGGAGAATGGTCCTGAGTGAAAAGAGCACCTGCACATACGTGTCCACCTACATCACCCACTGGTGAGAGTCAGACAATCAACAGGACAGCAGCGCAGGGTGCGGGGTTACAGCAAGAGTCTGCAAACGCTGAAACCCGGGATCCATGGGTATGAAGGTCAATAGTTGCCATCAGCTGACAGAGGGTCCTGAGGTAGTGGAGTAAAATGGTCAGTGCTGGGGAGCACAGGAGGACACTGGAGTCTGCTACCAAGGTCCCAAGCACCCAGGAAACCCTGGATTTGGGCTAGGGTCACTTCAGCAGAGCTCGGCCTCCCTGTCTGAAGGAGGATGTGAAACCCATTCCCCTGATTTATGCAAACCAACGCCCTAGTTCAAAGAACAGAAACCAAACCCTCCTCTGACTGAAGCCCCTCCCTTTAGGGACCAAGCAGGCAGGATTGGAATCTAGGAAGTGCAGAGCAGAGACTGTGAGGGGCAGGATCTGGAAGGAAATCTGGGCAGATCAGCCTTTGCTTCCCAGCTGTTCTGCTCTCCGAAAACACCAGAAACCCAGCACTGAGCATTCGGTCTGGCTGCTGGACATCCCAGCTAAGAAGACGCCATAGAGAGCTACCCCAGCGACCTTGTTCCCAGGGAAGAGGGGACATACAGGAGGGTCACTCACTTCATCACTGGGGAGCAGGTATGTGAAGGGATCTAAGTGCAGCTTGACCAGAAATCCTCCTTACTTATGACGTGGCAGGGGAATTCCTGGTACCAGGGCAGAGGAGCTTGTATTCCGGTTTATTTCACTCAGGGATTTTTCACGGTTGGGCCCTTCTGCATCTTCTGTACCACAGAGGACCCCAACCCACCAGCGAGGCAGCAACAATCTCTTCTGTCTCCTGCACATTCCTGGGTCTGTTGCTCTTCTGATGAGAGCTTCAGTGTGGAGAAGGGGTAAGGGGGGCAGGCTGTGTGAGCAGACTCTCCAGAGTCATTGCTGTAAGCTGTTTGGGGTAGGTTTTGTTCTTGGGGCTGTTTGTTGTTTTCATTGTTTTGGTTTCTGTTTGAAACTGGATCCCTCTGTGTGCCTTTGGCTGGTCTAGGACATGAAATCAGGTGGGGCTCAAACTCAGGAATCTATCTACCTCTTCCTGCTAGTGCTGAGATTAAAGGCGTGTCCCACCACACCCTGTTTTACTATAACTATTTTATTTACCCCACAGTGATAAAACGCCATAATTAGAACACCCACTGGTATTTCCTGGTGAACAATGAATCTATGAAAAAGCATGAACTTGACCTTGACCACCTGTAGAGTAGAAAGGTCTTTGGGTTGGGTTTAGAAGAGGAAGGCTATAAGTCGTCTTTTCTCTGGCTCAGATCAGCTATTTTCTCTGTGTTGAGGAAACTGAGGCAGGGCAGAAACTCCTTCAGTGATTACTGAGGTTTGGCCTTTTCCAACCCTTCAGAGAGTATGCCACGCTCAGTACTGACTACCCTGAAGATCATGCAGGCATATATATTTTACTGCAATAAAATAGCACATTAATTATTCTCTCAAACTTTCCATATAGTAGTCAAATATTATCAGGGAATTTTCTCTTTTTATTCAGATGTCAGAATTTTTTGTCATTTAGCATATTTTTTGAGAGCCTCATGCATGAACACTGCATCTACCTCACTCCAGGTTCCCTCTCTCCTCACTCCAAATTTTCCCATCTCTCAATTACTAATCTATTCTTTAATTATTATCATAATATGTATGTACATACGCAATGGTGGCTACTTTGCCCACTTTCATGAATTCTCATTGTTTCATACATATATTTATCAGAATATATCAAGGCTAGGATAGTTGGGTTTTTTTGTCTCTCAGTCCTTTAATGGAAGTTCAGATTAGTTACATAAAACAAGAAGTACATAGAGCCTAGCATAGGAAATCTATTCATGAACAGCCTTTATTTTGTATTAACTCATTTGTTTATTTGGTAAGGTACAAGCACATTTGTTAAAGTTGACCAAAGGGAATATGATGTAATTTTTAAAATTCAGTGAACACCAACAGAGTAGACCAGGCTGCACACCTGAGTAGTAAATTCTTTCCTATACCATAGTGCTATGACACTATGGGTCCTGTGTCAAATGGATTTCCTGCTGTGGGTGTCAGTCGGAAGCTGCAAAGATGCTGCTCCCAGATTCTGGATCTCCTCCACTTTGTTTGCTGCATCTTTCCAGGTGTCCCTAAGTGGCACCGTCTCTCACTATTTTTTTTAAAATATGTATATTTATTTATTATATATACAATATTCTGTCTGTGTGTATGCCTGCAGGCCAGAGGGCACCAGACCTCATTACAGATGGTTGTGAGCCACTATGTGGTTGCTGGTAATTGAACTCAGGACCTTTGGAAGGGCAGGCAATGCTCTTAACCGCTGAGCCATCTCCCCAGCCCCTCCCCCCGTCTCTCACCTCACTATTGAATCGCTCAAATGAACCCTTGACTGCCTTCCACGCTTTCTCCTCACTTCTGAATTTGAACTCCTCGTTCCAGCCACAGGTCGACTGGCAGTTCTCCAGATGCACCACAGTGCGCCATCTTTATCTCCACGCACAAGCTCTCTTCACTCCCGCCCTTTCCATTCGCCCAGCCGGCTCCACACAGCATTCGACACCTTGCTTAGATGTCGCTTTCTTTCGAAAATCTTCCATGGCCATGGGGTTCTATTCTGTGCTTCTCAGCAATCCCACAGACACCTGGTTCAGATGGTAGCGTGTGTGAGGCAGGCCAAGAGGCAAATTCTGAGCATCAGAGCCTCTGTCTGGATGTTTGAAGTCAGGGACAGGTCATTCCTGAGAAACGGCAGCCATTTAGAAGTGAAGCTGGGAGGCAACTGCTAGGGGCTCACAAAGGTGCTTGTGTTACCCTGGTTCTGTTACACAACTTCAGACCAAGAACAGTGATGGCCTCAGCATTTTCCCCCGCCTTGGCATTGCTTTCTCTGTCTGGGATCTTTTGTGATTTCAAACAGAACTTTAAGAGCTTTTCTGTTTTGGTGAATGACGGCATACCATGTGATCCACAGCATGACCTCCTTAGTGCTGCTGGTATAGGTCTGAATTTGATCTTGACGAACTAAAAGTTCTTCAAAGAGGAAAATGGTCAAGGGTAAAGGAGTCTCAGTCAAGCCAAAATATACAAACAGGCTAGAAGTAAATGCAGTTGAGTCCTGAGCATTTGATTAAAAGGGGGAAAGACCGCATTTGTAATATGTGTGGTTTAAGGGACTCTGCTTTCCCCTTGGCTTGCTCTTTCTGAACTAATTCTTTGACCTTCCTGGTTCTTTCCTCCCTTAGCACCACCAACTGTTACCAGCCATGGGTCAGTCCTCCTCTTCTACACCCCCTCAGAAGGAGGAGCCAGATTTGACCTCCAGCCTCGACACAAACCTTCACAATTTCAAGATGGAAACCAAGATCCTGTCTCAGGAATTAACCAACTTGATTGGATCATACCTAAAGGATGGGAACCTGCGGGAAACAGTTTCTGCAATCAGCGATGCTCTGAGTGACATCGAGAAAATCCCACTAAACATTGCAGTGATGGGGGAGATTGGGGCTGGAAAATCCAGTCTCATCAATGCTCTACAGGGAGTGAGGTCTGATGAAGAGGGTGCGGCTGCTTCCACCGGAGTGATATGTACCACCACTGAGAGAACACCATACCCATACTCCAAGGCTCCCAGTGTGACACTATGGGACCTGCCGGGCATCGGATCCACTGCCTTCCAACCACAAGATTACCTGAAGAAAATCAAGTTTGAGGAGTATGACTTCTTCATTATTGTCTCTTCTGGACGCTTTAAACACAATGACGCAGAACTAGCCAAAGCCATCGTGCAAGTGAATAGGCGTTTCTATTTTGTTCAAACCCACACAGACAATGATCTAATGGCTCAAAAACAGTGTAGTCCTCAGAGATTCAATAGAGAGAACACCTTAAAGCAGATTCGAAATTCCATCTCAAGTATACTTAAGGAAGTGACCCAGCAGGAACCTCCAGTCTTCTTAGTCTCTAACTTTGATGTGTCTGACTTTGACTTCCCAGAGCTGGAGGCCACCCTTCTGAGGGAGCTCCCAGACCACAAACGTCACATCTTCATGCTCACTTTGTCAGTTGTTACACAGTCTGCCATAGACCAGAAGAGCGACACACTGAAACAGAAGGTCTGGAGGGATTCCGTAATGCCAAGAGCATGGGTCACTATACCATTTAAGGGCTTGACCAAAAATGACATAGAGAAGTTAAAAGAGACTTTGAACTTCTGCAGATCTTCCTTTGGCCTGGATGAAGCATCCCTGGAAAACATTGCTGAGGATTCGCACGTGGCCCTGGAGGAACTCAAGGAGAACATTAACTCTCCGCATTTGTTCTCAGAAGAGCAGGGTAAATCCTTAACAGATAAACTTTTGGAGTACATTAGCCGTCCTTACTTTTCAAAGACTTTCCATTTGCAAAATTTCTTCATTGACACTGTGGCAAATGATGTTAAAATTCTCCTTAGCAAAGAAGAGCTTTTCACAGAGAGGGTAAGTTCATTTCAACTCCAAAGCCTCTCTATATTAGGAGGCATCAATGCGTCAAAACTGTTTTCCACAGTTGTTCCAGGAAGAACCTTTCTATTGCGTTTTGTTGAAATGTTTCACGGTGTTTCCGAGTCCATTTTCTGCACCTGTTGAAATCTTATGATCTGTTGGAGAAGGCTGCTTGTTCATTCCTGGCTGCTTAGACCCAAAATAGCCACACAGAAATATATTCTTTGCAATGCTGTTTGACCAATAGCTTAAGTGTATTGCTAGCTAGCTCTCATATCGTTGGTTCCCATTTCTATTAATCTGTGTATCACCACATGTCTGAGGCTTACCAGCAAGGTTCCAGCATGTCTGACTCCAGTGGTGGCTACATGTCTTCCTACTGACTCCGCCTACTCTTTCTATATATCTCATTCAACCTGGCTTTACTCTATTAAGCCATTGGGCAAAAGCAGTTTCTTTATTAACCAATAAAAGCAACACATAGACAGAAAGACTTCCCACACCAATGGTCTCTCAGATTCAGACTTATAGGATGCACTCTTAAGGTTTTTCCCTACAAATTGTCTCATTACTGTGGTGTTTATTTGCTTTGTTTTTATGAAATATTTCCATTAGATGGAATCCTTCTCGTCAGTTTGCTTTTGTTTCATATGCTATGGGTCCCTATGTCCTGATGTTCCGATGAAGTTTATCATATACATTTCCCTTTAGGAATTTCAAATTTCCCTTCTTATATCAAGCTCATTGGCCAGTTGAGTTGGTTTTTGCATAGGGTGAAAGCTAAGGGTCATGTTTTAGTCTTGCCTGATGTGCAGTTGCCCAGTTCTGCTTGTCGAACACTGTGCCCTTTGGGCAGTATTAGTTTTGGAAGCCTCGCTGAGATGTTGATTGACTGTAGGTGTCCCCAGGTGGCTGTACATGTATGCCGACATTTCTGGGTCCTCTCTTCTGCTCAGGTGGTTGGACTATAGACCCATTTCCATGCCACTATCATACTGTTTTCTGCGGTTCTGTTTTATTCCTTGAAAGCTGGTATTTTGGTGCCTCCTTGCCCTGTTTTTTTTTTTTTTGACCAATGCTGTTGGGCCATTAGCATTTGCTTGTTCTTCCATGTACATTTTATCATTCCACAGTCGAGTTCTATTTTATGTAGTAGGAGCTGCGGGCCGCTTCCTGCCTCCCAGTTCCCAGCCACCGGCTAGCTTTACCCGAAATAATTACACAGAAACTGTATTCTTTTAAATACTGCCTGGTCTGTTATCTATAGCCTCTTATTGGCTAATTCTCACATCTTGCTTTTTTTTTTCTCTCACATCTTGCTTTAACCCATATTTAGTAATCTGTGTAGCACCACGAGGTGGCTTACCAGGAACGATCTTAACCTGCATCTGTCTCAGGTGGGAGAATCATGGTGACTAACTCACTTCCCTTCTTCCCAGCATTCTGTTCTGTCTGCTCCACCCACCTAAGGGCTGGCCTATGAAATGGGCCAAGGCAGTTTCTTTATTAACCAATGAAATCAACACAAACAGATTGACGGATGACAATACTACATCAATTTTAAATGACACTGATATTTTAGATGAGATTTAATTGGGACTGAAGAATACTATGCAAAGTATGGACAATTTGACAACATTTAGTGTTTATAAGCTATAAACATAGCAATCTTAGCATCTTTTGTAGCCTTGTTTGAGATTTCTTTCATCAGTGTTTTGTGAGCATTGTTCAATGCTTTCCATTTCCTTGGTTAATAATTGAATTTGATTGCTCCCTGCCTTTCCTTTCCTTTTTATCTTTCCTCTCCTCTCTTTTCCTTTCCTTTCCTTTCCTTTCTTTTCTCCTTTTCTCTTTGCCTTCCTATCTGCTATATGTGTATCTGTGTGTATTACTCTGAATGATTGTAGCATCTGTAATGCTGTGTCATTCCCCCCACTTCCCTTACTGTTATTGCTGACGTGGCTTCCAACAAGGTGATTGGCAGAATCACAAATAGAATTCTGTATACCTGAAGCTCCTATATTGAATTATATCATATGCCAGAATATTAGAGCAACTTGAAGCCAGTCTCTCATGACTGCCTGCTTTTACTTTCTGTACTAGTTGCAATTCTAGTGCCCTGTCTGTGTTTTCAACATCAAAAGAAAAGGATACAAGTGTAGATCTGCACCTTCTCCCAAAGCTCTGGTATCTTTAGGATCAGAATTGATAAATGTAGATCTACACTCAAAGCTATCATGGAGTCTGGTTTTATACAATTCATGAATTAAAAAGTTTTAATATCCTTGTAAGATCATAATAAACTGTAAGTATATGACAGTAACTGGATGTGACATATAGAATCCAAAATATGAAATCTGTGGACATTTAAGGGAAGCATGTGTCACTTCCCAATGGAACCTGTCTGAGCTTGCCCCACCTCTTCTGCTTTAAAAATTGATGCTTTTTTAGGGAAGGGGTTTGATGGGAATTCATTTCTTCAGGTTTCTTTTGTTGTTGTTATTTTGTTTTGTTTTCAACACAGGGTTTCTCTGTAGCTTTGGAGCCTGTCCTGGAACTAGCTCTTATAGACCAGGCTGACCTCAAACTCATAGAGATCTGCCTACCTCTGCCTCCCAAGTACTGGGATTAAAGGCGTGCACCACCACCACCACCCAGCTTCAGGTTTTTTAACTTTAAGAAAATGAGGACACATTTTTTTTAAATTTTTTTAGATTTATTTATTTATTATGTATACAACATTCCTTCCATGTATGCCAGTAGGCCAGAAGAGGGCACCAGATCTCATTATAGATGGTTGTGAGCCACCAGGTGGTTGCTGGGAATTAAACTCGGGACCTCTGGAAGAGCAGTCAGTGCTCTTAACCTCTGAGCCATCTCTCCAGCCCGAGGAGGCATTTTTTAGTGTCTTCTTTGTGTTCTCTCTCTCTCTCTCTCTCTCTCTCTCTCTCTCTCTCTCTCTCTCTCTTTCTCTTTCTCTGTATCCAGTTTGGGATTTTTTATTTTTGTTGGTTGTTTGCCTAAGATTTAAAGACCAAACCACTAGAAAGCAGGGGCACACGGGGAATTTGCTTACCAATGAGGCTGCCCCTGCTTCCCCTGTTGAAAATAAGGGATAACATAGATTTTTAATAATAATTTTTTTAATTTATCCATTTTTAAGTTTTCAAACAAGCACATACTACATGTTAAGTATAGCCCCTATTAGTTCCTTTGTTCCTGAGATAGTTTCTCTTTCCCTTTCATATCATACATACGTATGTAACTATATAAAATCTAAGATTCATTGTTGAAGGAGCTGCAGGCTGCATTCCTGCCACCCAGCTCCTGGCTGCCTGGCTAGCTTATGCCCCGAAATAACAACACACAAATTGTATTCTTCACTGTTTGGCCCATTAGTTCTAGCCTCTTAATGGCTAATTCTCACATCTTGTCTTAACCCATATTTAGTAATCTGTGTAGCACCAGTCTTACCGGGAAAGATTCAGCATGTCTAACCTGGTGGCTTGCTTCATTGTGTCTGCCCGGGAGAGAGGAGCATGGCGTCTGAGCTCACTTCCTCTTCCTCCGAGCATTCTGTTCTGTTTACACGTATGTTCTAACCTATCAGGGCCAAGCAGTTTCTTTATTAATTAACGAATGACCTTCCTCCATCAATTCATGAATAACAAAATATATTTCTCCTTCTGCGGCTGGTTTAATGACTTAAAACAATTATCTCTAGATACATCTGATTTCCTACAAATGCCATAGTTTCCATCTTCTAGAACAAAGTCCATCACACCTGGGTAGTGATGTGTCCGGCCCTCTGTGGGACACGTAATGAATCTTGCCCACTCCCTACCTCATGTCCTTTCTCCCTTCATTCACACTCCTCCCAAGAGAAGCCGGGAGAGCTGTGCTAAGGGAGCAGAGAGCATGAGGCCTAAGAGCAATTCTTGTGAGCTCACAAGAGGCAGGGAGCCTTCCCAGGAGAGATGCTGCTGGAGGATTTGCTGTGCTGCTCATCTCTGCCCATAGTGACATTGCACGGGTGGTAACTTTAAAAGGAGTAAACAGAATCTGAAGATAATTATAGATAAGATATAAACACAGGGAAGGTAATTGCATGGAATAAGTTGACCTTGAATCAGACAGCAAGGAAAGAGGGAAGTCATCGGAGAAGTAGAGCCTGAGAAAGAGGACATTTGCCAGAAATCAAGGCAGCAGCCTACAAGGTACAAGGGAGTGTCTGCCTCTAAAGGGCACAGAGGATGAAGTCCTGCTTTACTGAAACAGCAAAGCCCTAGGCTCTGCTCTGCTGCACTCACAATTGCAATGTCTCTCTTGTCTCCTCTCTTCAGCATCTTTTCCTGGAAACATCGGCATGTAAGCCTTCCAGACCCTCCCCTTCAACGGCTCAGCTTTTGGAATCCAGCTTTGAAATTTTTTTTAAGAACTTCAAGAAGGAAAACAAAATTCTCTCTGAGGAAACTATCACCTTGATTGAATCCCACCTGGAGAATAAGAACCTCCCGGGAGCAGTTTCTGCAATCAGCAATGCTCTCAGAAACATCGACAGAGCCCCACTGAACATCGCAGTGATGGGAGAAACAGGGGCGGGCAAATCCAGCTTTATCAATGCCCTGAGAGGAGTGAGGGATGAAGAAGAAGGTGCAGCTGCCACTGGGGTGGTAGAGACAACCATGGAGAGAACTCCATACCCACACCCAAAGCTTCCCATGGTGACAATATGGGACCTGCCTGGGATTGGATCCACATCGTTCCCTCCCCAAAACTACCTAACAGAAATGAAGTTTGCTGAGTATGACTTCTTCATTATCATCTCGGCTACTCGCTTCAAAGACACTGATGTCCATCTGGCCAAAGCCATGGCCAAGATGAATACAAAGTTCTACTTTGTCCGAACCAAGATAGATCAAGATGTACATAATGAACAGGAAAGTAAACCTAAGACTTTCAATAGAGACAGTGTCTTAAAGAATATCCGAGACGACTGTTCAAGGCATCTCCAGGAGACACTCTCCAGTGAGCCCCCAGTCTTTTTGGTCTCTAACTTTTATGTGTCTGACTTTGACTTCCCAGAGCTGGAGACCACCCTACTGAGCGAGCTCCCAGCCCACAAGCGCCATGTCTTCATGCTGTCCTTGCACAGTGTTACTGAGACTGCCATTGACCGGAAGAGGGATTTCCTGAAACAGAAGATCCGGCTGGAGGCCTTGAAGGCCGGAGCTTGGGCCACCATTCCATTTGGGGGCTTGGTCAGAGATAAGATCCAGAAGGTAGAGGAGACCTTGGACCTCTACAGGTCCTACTTTGGGCTGGATGATGCCTCGCTGGAAAATATTGCCAAAGATTTTAACGTGTCTGTCAGTGAAATCAAGGCACACCTTAAGTCTCTCCATTTGCTAACAAGGACCAACAACATGTCCTTAGAAAACAAACTATGGAAATACATTGAATATATTTCCTCTGTTACTGGGGGGCTACTTGCCACAGGCCTTTACTTTAGAAAGACTTTCTATTTGAAAAATCTCTTCATTGATACAGTGGCAAGTGATGCCAAGACTCTTCTCAATAAGGAGTTTTTATCAGAGAAGCTGACTGACCCCCCAGAATACTGGGAAGCAGCGATGGAGCTATGAGGCACTTACCTTCGGGCTGGCTTTGGTCACTGACTTATGAACTACTTTGAAGCAGCAAATATTTTCTATGAAATACCAGAGGATTCACCTCTTTCAGAGTCTGTGGCAGCTGAAGAAGAGTCATCAACAACGTAAACACACATGGGAAAAGCTGTCTCCCAATAAAATATCATGATGAGAACACATGGGTATATAACAAGTGACTTATAATATCCTTCTGAAATTAAACTTGGATCTTTTGTCTCATGGAGATTCCCCAGGCATTGCCACAAGAATATCTTTTGGAGTTATGAAGGACAAGGGGCTGATTCCCAGAACACATGAGGCGGTATCTCCTGGACACAAGAGCCACATGGTAGATGGGACCGTGACCACTGTCCATGCTACCTCCAGGATGGACACAAGAGCCTCAGCAGCCTTCCTTAAGTGCAGAGGCAAATCCCATGACCCCTTTCTTCTATCCTTAGCTCTAAGTCCAGAACCACATGGCCGTAGCTGCCAAGTTCCGCTGCTTGCTGGGACTAGAACATGGCTCCCTTGTTCATTTACATCTTCACCAGCTACCTGGTCTTGATGGTTCCCATCACTGCCTCAGCTTGGCCATTTGGAAACTTACTCTGTAGCCAGGCTGGCCTCAGACTCAGAGACCGGCCAGCCTCTGCCTTCCCAGTGCTGGGATTAAAGGTGTGCGCCACCACACCAGACTCTAAACTTTTCTCTAGCTCCTTTTCACGAGTTGAAATTTTAGCTGGGTGGGATTTTACCCTGAGGTCACCACTCCCTTTAGTACATTTCTTAATCTGTTTATCTTCTTGGACACAGGATTTGCTCTATTTTACTTCCTAATGCTTTTTTCCTCCTTAAAATTTATATTTTATAATTTACCCTGCTCAGATTGCTCTTTTTCATTATAAATTTTCATTAGAGTTAACCTGACATAGTACATACTGGGCTATTTTGATATTTCTTCTGCCAATGGAATTAATCCAAAAGTCTTAACTTTAGCCTCAGGCAGACTCTTCAGACAAGGGCAGAAGACAGCTACTTTCTTCACTAAAATGTCACAAGAGCTATCTACTAAGGCAGCATACTAAAATTCTCCCATGTAACCTCTTGAGCAAACGCCCACATTCATCAAATCACATTCAACACCACTGTCTTCCATGCTAGTACCAGTATGGCCCATTAAGCAGTACTTAAAGCATTCAACTGCTTTTCTAACCCACAGTCCTAATGTCCATATTCCTTCAAACAAAAGCATGGTCAGGCCTGTAACAGCAATACCCCACTCCTGGTACCAACTTCTGTCTGAGTTAGGGTTTCTGACACTGTGAAGAGACACCAAGACCACAGAAACTCTTGTAAAGGAAACATTTAATTGGGGTGGAAACATTTAATTCGGATATTCAGTCCATTATTAATGTAATGTTCTGTCCCTTTAAGAGACAAGCCACGCCCACTCTCTCCCTGTCCGTTGAGGCTGATCTTCAGCTTCCAGCCTGAGTCCCTTCTCTTTTATGTCCCTCCCACAAAGAAGCAGCTTCTGCCTTGCTCCATTCTCACCACTTCTCCCCTTTCCCCCTCTCTGTCTCTCTCTGCTCTTCCCCCTTCTCCCCTTCCCCCTTCTCCCCTTCCCTTCCATAACCCAGTAAATAAATATCCAAACTCACTCTGCATGACGTGCCTATCCTTATGTCTTTCGCCTGCCATGTGGCTCCCTCCCCAGGATCAGCCTCCTTCTGAGACCTGTGGCATGATCTCATGTTGTGCCCATCCATCTGTCTCTCCTCATAGGACTCCCTGCCCCTGCGCCATCCCTGCCTGGAATTCATGGTCCACTGCAGCCACTTGGGGAACTGCGCCATCCCTGCCTGGGACTGTCTGCTCTCGCAACCCACTGCCTGCTGCCTGGCCCCACTAGAGGACCTGCAGTATGGTCTCATGGCCCACTGCCTGCTGCAGCCACTGGGGATCCGTAGCATTTTTACTTAACCCATTACAATTATCAAGGACCATGGCAGCAGTCAGACATGGTGCTAGAGAAGTAGCTGAGAGTCCTACATTGCAGGCAACAGGAAATGGTCTGACAGTCACACTGAGGGAATCTTGAGCAAAAGAGACCTCAAAGTCCACCCCCACAATGGCATACTTCCTCCAGCAAGGTTATACTTCCTCCAACAATGCCACACCTCCTAATAGTGCCACTCCCCATGACTTAAGGGGAGCAATTAAGGGGAGCAATTACTTCAAACTATCACAAACCCTATCTCAACAAAAATGAAACAAACAAACAAAATAAGTAACTGCCCATTGATCATCAACTGTTCTTTGAGTTTCTACCCACTTCGCCTGTAGTGTATGCAAACTTCCAGTCTGTTTATCCTATGTGTGGTCGTGATGTGTGTGATATGTGTGGAGTGGACGAGCATGAATCCTGCCTACAGTTTCTCGGACATCGGAATGCTGTACTCAGGGCTAAATCTTAGAACTGTACGAGAAAACCACTGATTGAACACATGAAAAAAAAGCAATAGGAAAAAAGTCCTCATGGACATTCCAGAACCGGACAACAGAGAAATACCTGAACTGCACCCTTAGCAGCATGGTTTTTGTAGTGATATTTCATTTGAATTTTAATAAATAAACCTTGCCTGAAGATCAGAGAGGAAAACACCCCCACTGATGAGCCTTACAGACCAGGCAATGGTGGCACACACGTTTAATCCCAGCAGCCACACGAGTTTGCCATAGAAACCAGGTGGTAGTGGTGCACACCTTTAGTCCAGTCCTAGAAAGGAATAAGAGATGAGAGGAGACAGGTTTCAGACACAGTCTCATTCTGAGATTCATGGAGGCGGGATCCCTATTTCGGACTGAGAGAGAGGTAAGAGCCAGTGACTGACTGCTCTGCTTTTCTGACCTTCAGGTTGAACCCCAATATCTGTCTCTGGGTTCTATTAATCATGCCTCATGTTTTCACCTGTGTGTCTACAGTGAATGAATGATTAGACAGAACAACCTTACTATCAAAACAGGGCATCAGAAGCTCCGGTTCCACACGTCTCACACAGCAGGGAGGTATGCCAAGGTCGTTCGCACATTCATCCTCATTCTAAGCAACAAGCATCTTTGATTTTTTTTTCCCTATCACTCCAGCAATGTACAGAAAACAAACTTGCAGAAGCCATGGAAAATCCAAGACTTGCTCCAGCATCTTAAGATGGGCATGGGGTATACGTATCAATGCATGGAAAGATTGGCGCTTGAGAGACTGCCCTGGAGTAGATTGAGCCCCCTCCATTGAGTTCTGGATTTCCTGTGAGGGAAAATCCATTTTCTTTAAGGATGGGGGTGGTTCCCCGTAGGAAAAATGTGCCCCCACCCTCATGGGTGTATGGGCAGCACATATTGGACTCTGGATTATAATGAAAAAGAAAAGAGGACATGAAGCTGGAAGGAAACTCAGGAAGTAGGAGTGGACCTGGGAGGAGTTAGGGAGAGAGCATGCACGAATATGATCAAATGCATTGCATGCATGAAATACTCAAAGATCTAATAAAAACTGTACTTTCTAAGAAATTACAGAAACAGAGTAAATGGGGAAAAACAGAATTGCTTTGTTTTAAGAAGGACAGACAAACATGTTTGTGGCCCATTAGTCCTTTCTTCCTGACTGGAGCTGGTTCTATTGCCCTGCCTCCTCGTGAAGAGAGAACTCATCTTCTTGGAGATTTCCTCCAAGAGGCTCAGGCCCAGGCTTCCCTTCCCCCAGCTCGGGGCATAGCTTTGAAAGCTATGAATGGAAGCAGTTTGGGTTCAGAAACATTTATTACAGAAACCCTCACCCTGGTCTGCTGAGGTGTGTGACACCGATAATTAAACTGACAGGAGGGGCTGGAGGGAGGGCTCCACGGTGAAGAGCACTGGCTGCTCCCCCAGAGGACCCAGGTTCGATTCCCAGCACCCACATGGTGGTCTGGCTTGCTCTTCTGTCTTTCTGCTCATTCAATTCTTGTTGAAGTCAAGGAACAAACACTGCAATTCCCTGGATGACTTAAGGTTATATATACATAGAGTTCCAGGATGCCAGGGAAAGGAACTGAGATTTTGACTCAAAGATCCAAGATAGACAGACAGTAACAAAGACAGACAGAGGAAAGGCAGACAGAGGAAAGGGAGAAAAAAAGGGGGGAGGTGGAGCCACTGCTGGGTACCAAGGGAAGTCACAATGACAACTCTGATTCTGCCGTGGAGGTGCCTGTGCAGACCCTGAGCCCCTTCCTGCTTGGGTGGGAGGAAGTCAGGCACAGAGAGACGGGGGTGACATTGCAACACAAGAGAGAGGAGATCCGGCAGTGTGATGGGCAGGATTTGTGCTCAGGGCTCCAGAGCAAGGCTCTGGCCAATGGTGTTGCATGAGACACCCAGCTCCTGTCCTGCCCAGCCTGTCTCCTTCCAGCCTAAGACACAGGCTCAGCTCTGTGCTCAACCCCTGCTTCTCTGTACTCAGATTTGCAGAGAGAACATCCCGTAATTACCAAACAGCAGAGGCCATCACAGAGCTGCCCTGGCCTTCTGAAGGAAGCGTGGCTCCTGTGCCCTGCACCTGCTTTTCCTAGAATCCCCCAGTCCTTCTCACCTCCATCTTGGGAAGAACACGAGTGTTAGTGCTGCTTTGACAAGGTGAATCCAGTTCCCGGCTCCATCCAGAAGTCAACCATTCACCGAACGGTTCTGAGCTCTTAGGAAACTGAGCTCCCCCTCCTACCCCAGCTGAGTGCCCCTTTCCTCTCAGCCTCCTGCATACTGACCAGAGACCACTTCTCTTTCTGGATGAAATTGTCTCTCCTGTGAAGATGGTGAAGTAGAGGAAGCAGATGAGAAGAAAGGAGGCTTGCCAGGGAGCAGGCGGGGTGAGGTGTGCAGTCATTCGAGGGGCAGCTCCGGGATTAATATTGTCCTGGGGAGATGGGTTCTACACAAACCCAGAAAAAGCCTGACCCGTCGACCGAACTGTGATCCTCTCTGGGCAGAATATGCAAAGCCTGGAGTTAGGCTCCGCCCCTCTGAGAAGGTTAAGGAACTGGCTGAATACGCAGTGTCCAAAAATAGGAACCAAACCAGCCCTCACTGCAGGCCTCATCCCATAAGAGCTCAGGCACAAAGAACCCAGGGGAAGAAACTGCAGAACGGAAAAACAGGGGCTTGTGGTGGACGGGATCTGGAAAGAAATCCAGGTCGGTCAGAGATCAGAGCACTCTCAGCTCCTCCTCCCGAGCTCAAACTACTTCCTTACACACACACACACACACACACACACACACACAGAGAGAGAGAGAGAGAGAGAGAGAGAGAGAGAGAGAGAGAGAGAGAGAGGTGACTCTTCAGGGGGAAAGCCGCATCTGGCCACAGTCACTTCAGTAGAAGGTAAGTAGAAGTTTCTGTTGTTTTCTTATCCGTTTCTGTGACAAAGAGAACTTAAAAACAAGAGTTTGTTTTTGTTTGTGGTTTATAAGGAGCTACCATCTGTCTTAGTGAGTTTTCTATTGCTCTGATAAAACACCATGACCAAGGCAACTCAAAAAAGAAAGCGTTTGATTGGGGGCTTATATCCCCTAGAAGCCAGCAGGGAAAGCTAAAGTTGCTATAGACTTTTGAAACCTCAGAGCCCACTCCCAGGGACTTGACTTTCCAACAAGGCCACACCTTCTAATCCTTCTCAAACATCCTGCCAACTATTTTAGGAGCCTGTGGGAGCCACTATCATCCAAACCAGCACACAGCCCGGGGTGGCACCAAGATAGGAAAGCAGGAGGATGCGACAGTTGGTCACATCACGTCTGCAGTCAGGAAACAGAGAGCAACAAATGCCGATGGTGGTTATTCGTTCTGTCCCTGCCCTGAGAACAGGAAATGGTGCCCCCCACAGTCAGAGTGGGTCTTCTACTGCCACCAAACCTCCCTAGAAATACAACCACAGATGCAACCAGAAGTTTGCTCTCTGCATAATGTAAAAGCCAATAAAATGACAGAAAGATTCACCATTACAACCCTGTTCGTGGGGTGACATGAAATTCAATCCCTGGCACCAGGACAGGAGAGCTGGAGGTCTGGTTTATTCCACGCAGGAGTTCACAACAGGGCCCCTCTGGTGCTCTTCTTTTTAAAGATTAATGTAGTCATTTCTTGTGTATGAGTGCTTTGCCTGCATGTATATATGTGCACCACATGCAAGTCTTGTGCCCACAGAGGGAATGGGAATCAAAGTAGGCTGTGAGGCGACATGTGGGTGCTGGGAATTGAACCTGGTGCTGGGCAAGAGAAACCAGTGCCTTTAGCCTCTTTGCCAGCTCTCCACCTTGTGATGGTCTTCTGTACCAATTAGCGTATTCTTTTACCTGCTTAAGCTCCTCCAACACAGCAGTGAGGAGGTAAATATCCCTTCTATCTGGCTACGGTCACTTCCTGGGTCTTCTGATGGGGTTCAAGTTTGGGGGGAACAGAGTACAATATGCTCCACAGGTCTAAGGGAATCTCTAGTGTAACTTCCTCATTTTCTTCAGAGGGTTAAACCCCACTGTCAGAACCACCCATAGGCAATACCTTGGTTACCCTGTAAGTATAAGAACTCATAAGCGGGAGTTGAACTTAAAACCTCTGGAAGAACAGCCAGTACTCTTAACTTCTGAGCCACCTCACCAGCCCCTATATAGTGATTTCTTGATGTATATTCCATTTCTGTATAATAGTTGCTAGTTTAAAAAACATATGAAATGGATATCAGGATTTGTACTATTTGATCACACTTTGATCACACTCAGTGACAGGAACGGCGGCCATCCAGAACCTTGTGTTGGACCTATTAAGGACACTTAGGCACCCCTGAAGAGAGGCCCAAGTAACAAAGAAATAAGGTTCTTGGTCTCAAAGCCGACTAGGATTTGCCTGCCATAAACTACCAAGTAAGTAAGCTTGGAAGCAGGTGGTCTGGCCTCCCATGGCCTCTACCTGGATGGGGAGCCTGGCTGCAACCTCTTCAAATGGCCTGAGCCAGACCTGCTCAGCTAAGCTTCTCTCTGATTACTGACCCTCAGAAAATACGCAAAGTATCAAAGGTCGGTTATTTAAGGCTGCGGTTTGGTGGGTAATTTGATATGAAACAGATATTACAACACAGTCACTGGGAGAACCGCCCACTACGCTGTTAACTCTGAGCCTCCCTTCTAACTGTTTTTCTTCCGGTGAAGACCAATTTTTCTTTTAGAATATCCTTTAATAAAGACACATTCATGTAGACCCTGAAAAAAAAAGGAACTCATGAGCCCCTCACCCACCTCTAATGGAAGGGGAATCTCAAGCTAGGGTTGAAAGACAGCGCTGTCTGCGCACCCTTCCAGTTTGACTCAGCTCAGGTATTTTATCTGCATCGAGAAGCCAGCTCCGCAGTCAGGCACAGGCTCGTCTCTCTGCACATTACGTGAATGCAGTGGGAACTTCCCAAATTTTCTTTTTTCCAGTTTTCCGTGCATGCCCTGTGCGCCACGGACATGGTCGATCATGAGGAAGCAGATCAAGTCCTTCTGGAGTAAATCAACACACTAGTTTTAGCTCACTATTCCTCCTAATGGACAAATGCAGAATAAAACCAGATATTTGACCTGGTGGTTGTGACACAAGCCTTGAATCCCAGCATGAGGGAGGCAGAGGCAGAAGGACCTCTGTGAGTTCAAGGTCAGCCTGATCTACAAAGCGAGTTCCAGGACAGTCAGGGTGGTTACACAGAGAAACCCTATCTCAAAAACAAAAACAAAACAAAACAAAAATAAATGCTCAAAACAAGCATATATATTGGTCCCTCCACCAAGGTGATAGAAGCAGCAAACGCTTGCTGCGGAGGGGAGGCTTTCTACAGTAGAGCTGCCTTCACCCAATGCAGGGTTCGTGAGTCATCACCCCTAGTGAGTGGGCTTCCCAGTGAGGCCACTGCCCGCAGTCACCCAGGTTTCTGCAAATGACCCCCAAATGTTTGGTGGTTGGCTAAGACAGGCTTGGAGGAAATGGCTTTGCTCTACCTGGGGGGGGGGGAGATGACTGTTCACATCGCTCCAGAAATGTCACATAATTGGGTCTGTGGCCTCCTGACCATCACCCCTTATCACCATCCCTGCCCATAGTTCTCAAATGGGTAAACCGTGCTGCCAGAGGGAACGAAAACTGGACCGCAGTGACACCTAGAGGCTACTTAGGGAAAGACAACTTTTTCTTGTGTGCTTTGTCCTTTTTTAATTTAACATTTTTCAAGACTTCCATAAATGAACATTCTGTTTACATCACTTTCATACCTCCCTTTCCCCCAACTTCTCCACTTCTTCTAAAACTCATAGCCTCTTTTTCTTTATTTATTGCTATGCACATACATGCATACACCACACCCAAACACACACAAACACAAACACACAAACAAAAATGCTGAGTCCATTTAGTGTTGTACGTATAAGTGTTTAGAGCTGATCATTTGAGGCTAGATGATCCTTCAGGAGTCTCGTCCTCAGAGAAGACTGGTTAGCCCTAAGAGAGAAATGTTTTATGTGAAATATGTGAGCCAGGGCAAAATGAGTTCATTATTAGGAAACCAAAATATTACATGAGAAAATAATCCCACTTTCTGTCCCTTCAGAGAATGCAAAGGCAATTACTTTGGAAATTCAAGACGATCTGCGGAGACAGACGACGTGACGTGAATGATAAACGCTAAGGGAGCAAAGGCAAATAAAAGAGAGTTTGAAAAGAAGACTAAAGAAAGGCTGCTCCATCTCACCTGAGTTACACCAGGAAGAGCTGAGAGGAACCACCTCCTCCAAAGTGTGGTCAGGGCGCTAAGACACTTCACAGATTCCTCAGCACACACCTCCTGAGCCCACTGAGTCCAGTATCCAGTATGAGGCCACGGCCAAGAGGGGCAACTGCAGACGAGGTAACCTCCTTTCTGATCCCCAACTGTAAATGCCTTGCTTTCCGTGTGGGAGTCAAAGTGCAGTTCTGTATGCCGAAGAACTGAGGCGTGACTTCACGGTAACTGGAGCGCTAATCAGGACAGCGTGTGATAGATTGATTACATCCTTGGATGCTTTGTGGGAGGGAGGGAGGGAGGGAGGGAGGGAGGGAGGGAGGGAGGGAGGGAGGGAGGGAGGGGAAGAGTAGCATGGGTCCCCAGCTCAGTGAGAGCGGGAGACCAGGAAAGCCCTTTCTCTCAGAGCCCCCTCCATGCGGCTGTAGACAAGCCTTCTGTGAGGGTGCTGGACCGCCAGGCTGTGGGGGCACACACCTTTAATCCTAGCACTCGGGAGGTGATGCAGGTGGATCTCTGAGTTTGAGGCCAGCCTGGTCTATAAAGTGAGTTCCAGGACAGCTGGGACTACACAGAGAAACCCTGTCTCTAAAAACAAAATAATAATGATAAAATAATAATAGTAATAATAATATCAAGGTCCATGAGAAACTAAATTTGCTGATCTTGGAGCTAAGGCACCTATAATACCCCTGACAGAAATACTAGGGCCCTTTCTTTAGTCACAGTGCAAATTAGAGGAGAACTAAGCCTGTAACAAAAGTGGGTACAAGGCTCTGTGGTTGCAAGTTGTGTGTGTGTGTGTGTGTGTGTGTGTGTGTGTATTCATGTGCATATGGATTCGTGCATGTCTGTTTGTACATGGGCATGCCTCCATGTGTGATAGGTGTGAGATTGTGATTGACAGGTCACCCAGCCATGTACAAAACCCTGCTCATCCAGGGTGAGTCAGCATGAATCTTTCTGTGAGGTGTAACCTGGTGTGGGGATGAAGGAACAGTACCAGGATGGCACTGTTGAACGAAAGGGGAAAAGTGTCAGAGAGAGGCAGTTCCCACAGCCACTTGAGTGTCAGATAAACAGAGAAATGCCTGTGCTGTGTATTTTATAGTCCTCTACCCTCCCTTTCATTAATGCATTAATGATTAATCAGAGTGAACGCCTATTGAAGCTGGAGCTTGAGTAACTCAGATGTAACTCATGGTAGCTCATGCCTTTAGTTCCAGCACTCAGGAGGCAGATACAGGTGGATCTTTGGGGATTCAAGGCCAGCGTGGTCTACTGACTGAGAGTTCCAGGCCAAAGAGGACCACAGTGAGATTCTATCTCAAAGCATTTCTCAAAAAGAGCACTCTTCTATTCTTGCAAAAGACCCCAGGTTTAGTTTTCAGCACCCATATGGTGGCTCACAAGTGCCCTTAACTCTGGTTCCAGGGGATTGGGCCCTCTCTTCTGGCCTCTGCAGGCACCAGGCTCACACAGTGTGATACACATACCATCAAAACATTCATATACATAAAACAAATTAATCGTTAAAAAGAAATCTTGCCAGGAGGTGGTGGTGCACGCCTTTAATCCCAGCACTTGAGGAGGCAGAGGCAGGCAAATCACTGAGTTTGAGGCCAGCCTGGTCTACAGAGCGAGTTCCAGGACAATCAGGGTTACACAAGAAATGCTGCCTCAGCTCCTCCCAGCCAGCCAGACAGACAGACCACGCCACACCACACCACACCACACACACACCACTTAGAATCCAAACCAGACTTTCTCAGGTCAGACCTATCTGTCTCCCTCCACCCTCATACTGTGTACAGGGAAGCCCAGCCCACCAGACTCCAAGGTATCAGGGCTATCAGCAGCATATCCCATATGAGGGGTACCCAGTAGCTAAATGAGGTCCTTCCTCCACTTCCCACGCATACTCAAAGTCACTCGTTCCTTCCCCAAAATATAAGGCACCCCTTACATTGCAGCTTTCCAGGAATCAGAGAGCTCGACAAGGGCATGCACTATGGACTGTTCAACCATCGTGTGGCATGGAACCTCCTTCTTCTCCTGAACCTCTTCAAAGGAGCCCTCTGATCTGCCTTGTGGGCCTGAGCTCTCCTATAGCCTCCACCATGCTAAGACTTCTCCTAATAAATCTTCCACCCAGAAGGACACACACACACAAAGTGAAGAAGAGGGTGACAGAGTCATTGAACTACATTCCTTGCATAGCAAGGTGACTGAAATATACACCTTCCCTTTTTTTTTTTGTTTATGTGATTTTTTCTAAATTCTTTCAAAAGTCTCTCTAGGAAGCTGAAGCTGCTCTGGAACTTGCTACTATAACACAAGTTGGTCTGCAACTCAAACTCTCCTTACCTCTGTCTCTCAACTGATTAGATTCTGCATGTGTCCCCGTGGCCCAGTTCACACACAGCTTCTAACCAGGTGACCACCTGAGGTTAACCCTCAGCCTTGCCTCCTCAGGGAGGTCTAACTCCAGACCATCCCACCCAAAGGTCCTCTGAAAGTGGCACTTTCAAGGACAGGCTGCCTGTGCTCTGATTACCCTCTGTGTCCACACACTGCGTCCAGCCATTACAGCATCCTACTGTGAGGAACCTTTCCCTGAGGCCCAATCGTAACGAACCCTGCTGTGCCCAGCCTTAGTTCCTCCCCAACAGCAAGAGCATGAGAGGATTGACTCTGGGGTCCAGGGAAACACTGCCTGGGTTGGAGTTCTGGCTCATTTGTAGAGAAGGTTCCAGATGCTCTCTTCCTGATCTTCCTGTCCTACCCTGAGACCTGCTCCTATTTATTCTTGTGAATTCACATAAAGAAAGCAGGACAGACCGACAGCCCCCACCAGTCTCTAAAGACGGAGGTGGAAATCAGCCAGAGACTTGAGTGGTTTCTCCCCAGGCTCTGCCTAGAGGCACAGGACTTAGAAGCAAACAGCAGGGACACCTTCTGGCTTTCACTCAAAACCTCCAGTTCCAGTTCGTTAAACAGCAGCAGGAATGTGAAAGGCACCCATCCTAAGTCCCTTTCTCAGCAACTCAGTCTTTTCCGGGAAGGAGAAAGAGAAAGCTACCATCGCCAATACAGGATCACATTACCGGTCATCTGGAGGGGTGACCGAGAGGGCTCTTTGTGACCAAGGGATTAAATTACAATTGCGCAAACCCCTGGGCAATAGTGAGCCTGCAAGTGGGCAGAAGTTGTGTTCAGGGCCCTGGAAAGGGCCTGTGTGAGCCTCCTTATTCCTCCCCACCCAGCCTGTCTCCCTCCACAGAGAGTATGAAGCAGGCTCAGTTCTGCTTGCATACACACCCCTGCTCCTCTTTACTCAGTTGTGCGGCAAGAACTTGCCAGTGGGTACAGAAAAGCAGCAAAGGGGATGACAGAGCTGCTCTTACCCTCTGAAAGCAACGTGGCTCCTCTCACCTCCTCCCTTTGTCACTGGGTCTGTTGCCGGTTGCCAGAAAACATGTCTGTTTTTCTTCATGACAACATCACATGGGGGTCAGTGTTTCTAGGCCAGGGTCAAAGTCTCCAATGCCTGCTTTTGCTCAGGTGTGCAACTCTACTAAGCTAACTCTTGAATTGTAGGAAAATGAAATCTGGCCCCTCCCAGCTCAGATCCTCTTCCCACTCAAACACTGCACGGACCAGGGCCGGATGCCCCACTCCCTGGGGATAATCAAGTGAGCCAGCAAACAGGGAAAACAATCACACAGAACAAGGTGGCCACCCATGTCTCCAATCACCTGAGGAGTCAGTGTTTCTAAGTCTGAAGGTTAACATTGCCCAGTTAGTGCTCCTATAAAGATGTAGCAGAGCCAGGCATAGGATGCTCTGACCCTGAACTAGCTGTTAAGTTCCCTAAGCAGATTTGGCAAACCATCCCCCTCTCCTATCCCCACCCGCATTCCCACATTTATTGAACTCAGATAAGCACAGCCCCCTCTCTGAAAAATACTCTGTAGCTTGCCCTGCCTTATCCTTTAAACCAGCTGTTTCCAGGAATCTGAAACCGAAACCTACTCTCACTGGAATCCCCTCCCTGTCCCGTCTTGGCATCAACACTCAGATCTAGCAAAAGCAGGGCAAAAAGCAAGGTCTGCATAGAGACCAGAGGCAGAAAGACAATCCACGCGATCAGCCAGCTCCTACTCTTCCTAGCTGGTCTCTTGGAAGGACTCCAGACCTCTGCATCTCATCTCTGAATATCCCGGGTCTGGATTTCAGTTAACTTCTGCTGGAGGACAAACGTTTTTTTAAGGAGTAGCACTCCAGGGAGGCCCTAACATCTGGATCCCACGCAATCCCTCCTCTGGAGCCTGTAAGTAAAAGCCTCTAAGTTCAGCTTGGTCGCCCCAATCTCCTGCAGCTTCCATCCTTATGCTATGACAAGGAGAACTGTGATTATGTTGTTGACTCCCATGGGAGGCTTTACTCTCTCTCAGGAGTGGATGAGAGTTAGGGAGGGGAGGAGAGGGAACAGTAGGAAGAAGGGAGGGAGGGGTTACTGTGATGGTATGAAAAATGAAAAACAAAACTTTTGCATTTAAATAAAAAATAAAGCACTTTAAAAAAGAAAGAGAGAGAGAGTAGCAGAACTGGGACACCAGGCCACCGGGACCTTGAGGTCTGGCCTATTTCCGCTCGGCACAGCAGGGCCTCTCTCTGACTGTCTTTAGTACCACATAGTACTACATATCTCTGCTGATCAAACCAGCATGGAGGCAAAGGTCTATCTAGCTCACCTGTATATTCCTGGCCTGTGGGTCTTCAAACGGTGGCTAAATTTGAAGAAGGAGGGCTGAGTGTGCCAACCCATATTCTCTTAGAGTCTAAGATGGTACCTCTTTGTCTCTCCACAAGAATAAATTCCCACGATCAGAATGAACCACAGGCAATACCTAAGATACATGAAAAATATGAAAAGAAGGGTTTGCTCCTTGTCTGGACCTCAGGGTGGGTTTTGAATATAAGGTAGCTTAGTGACCTCTTTGCCTGACTCCATCCAAATGTTTTATATGCATTGTAGTGGCTCATCCATGTATAAATTAACTAACTTTTCAAACACCATCTTCCCAGAGCATGCCAGGCTCAGTACTGTCCCCATTCACCTTGAGGAAGTATATCACACTCTCAGAGATAAATAAACTTCTTGACTTTTCTCTCGGTCTTCCCTAATGGTGATTGAATAAGGAATAGATGAGGATTTCAGCACACACAGGGCTATCAGTTCACCAGAATCCTTGATTTTAGCTTTGTTACTAGTGTGTTCTGGTCCCCACATCTCCATGAGTCTCTCGTGGAGATTTATAACAGCTATGATACGCGAACTACACAGAGCCCTACACAGAAAAAAAAAAAAAGCCCCACTTGTAGTTTGGCTTCATTTTGCATCAGGTAAGCCACGAAATTTATGGAGTGTGCTATAATATGCATGTTTTCAAGTTAATTAATTGGAGTAGAAAATAGTAAAACTCAGTTCAATGAACTAAGGTGGAAGGAAACAGTGCCAGGGTGAACCGTGTGGCAACTACCACTTTTATGAGCATGCATCTGTGTACACGTGTGTGAGCGTGCTCTTAGTTCTGTGTCTGTGGGAGACCCCAAAGACACTGCTCACAGGGTCTGCTTCTCCTTCCCAGGCACAGCTCCCCTCTCTGGTTGGAACTATTTGTTAAGCTCCCTCCAGAAGTCATAGGGATCTACAATCTTCTGTGGGCACCTTCAACCTTGTACAGAGAAGGTGAAATAGGGGTGTAAGCTAGGAAAGAGTCTCAAAAAGAGGAAGTGGGAGGACACATGAATCCCAAAAAGAATTCTATGGGCTCTTTGCAAATACTGGGTCAGTGTTCTGAACTATGGTACCCCACAGCTACCTGCGACAGCACTCTCCCAAGTGGCTCCCCAAAGAAACTTGTAGCTTAGCCAGGCGGTGGTGGGGCACGCCTTTAATCCCAGCACTTGGGAGGCAGAGGCAGGCGGATCTCTGTGAGTTCGAGGCCAGCCTAGTCTACAAGAGCTAGTTCCAGGACAGGCTCCAAAACCACAGGGAAACCCTATCTCGAAAAAACCAAAAAAAAAAAAAAAAAAGAAAGAAAAGAAACTTGTAGCTTAATATAGCTACCCATGCCTTTTCAAGTCTGCTTATAATATATGGAGTGAGGCAGGATCCAACCCTCTTGAGAGTTACTGGATCCTGTGTGCAGCCGTGACCTGCGCCGGCTCCCATAGGGTCCGGTACAGGGTGTGCAGGTGCAGGAAGTCCCCATCTCTAGTCACAGTCACATAAACAGCCCTGAGAAGAGCGTGGTCTACGCTCATCTTCTACCCTGGCGAGTAAAACTCACAGTAAAGCGAAGCAGACACAGAACTAGACCTTGGCCACAACAGCCAAGGAGGGAAGAGTTGCCTTGAGGACAAGACCTTACTAAATGTCACACAGCTTTCCTCTGTTCCCCCGTCTCCACACACCACTGCAGAATGTTCTCTGCTCCTGGATTTTGTCAGGCTTCATTCCCCTGGCTTCTAGCCAACTTTGCCTCAGAGTATACCAGCCTATCATGGTGCCTCTATACCCAGCTCCGGACACCTTGACACTCTGAAGCAGGAAGCAGCACCCTGGCTGAGCCACATCACCTCAGGTCTGGCAGAGGCACTGCTGCAGGAGCACTCTGCTGGAGAAGGAGTCTGCTGCAGGAAGACTCTGGGTAGTCTCCGTTGTCACTGGCTTGAAGGGCTTGCAGCCTCTGTGCAGGAGGGATATGTGCCAGCAACCTTCCCCATAGCCTCCCTCCCACTGCACTCTGGGCACCTTTAGCATCATTTGATGAAGCATCTTGGTCTCTCGCTGAGTGTAACCCCCCCACCCCCAGCAAGCTCTGAGTCATTGGAGACACTGGGAGAATTTCCTTTATCACTGCAATTCAGTTTTAGGGTAAACGTCAAAGAGGGACAGACACATTGGTTTCCAGAATCATAAAATGTGTGCCCATATAAGGTGTAAATACAATTGGTGGCAGTGGGTAGACTGGAGTTCCCAAGGGAAACCCCTCAGCATGCATCAAATCCTCTATTAGGTGGGATTTGTCCTCACTATGCCTACAGAAACGTGGTGTCACTTGCCAGGGTCAACCTGTCGATTCCTTTTACTCTGTGTGTCATTCAAGACTGATTCTTAGACTTGGTGATATTCTCCTGTAATCTCAACACTAGAGAGACTGAGACAGGAGGATCATAAATTTGACTGGCAAGACCCAGTCTCAAAAAAGACAATTTATTCATAATTCTCTGATTCTTCACCCACAATCAACAATAATGAGTATCACTTATCTAATAGGGTTTGAGGACTATTAAGTGAGATAAGGCATTCGAAGGACCCAACACAGACTCACAGACAAAAAACCTTCTTGCTGTGTGGTTAAAGTCGAAGAGTGGAGGAAGAACCCGAGGAACGGCTTCCTCGGAGACCCTAGTAAAACCAGAGAGCCTCACCAAGAGACCAACAGGTGTGCAGAGAGCACCACGCGGAGCTTGTCATGAAATCATCACAAAAACCCTGGGAGGTGGGTAGCATTCTTTTCTGGTGCTCGGGGCAGAAACTGGAGTTCCAGGAGTGTGTCCATGTTACAAGGAGCTGAGCACCTCAAACACAGAAGGGTCACTTGGCCCGATTCCTTCTGTAGAGGATGAATCCAAGTCCCAAAGCTATGGGGAACAGAGGTGGATTATATTCAGATGCTATCCTAGGAGAGGTATAAGTGAAGGCGGTGCCCAAGCCCAAGGAGATTATGGAAGGTGAGAAACTGCACTGTGCGATCTATCATAGTCATGAATGTGCCCTACTGATACATAGCAGGGTCTTATAGGGAAACCTCCCCCCTCAATAAGGACAAAACAGGTCTCCAGATGTCCCATTGGGTGCTCCTAATGCAACAGAAAGGCTCTGTTTCTAAAAAGAAGGCCTTGGATTTTAGAATTGTTTTAACTTATTACTCTCTCTCTCTGTGTGTGTGTGTGTGTGTGTGTGTGTGTGTGTGTGTGTGTGTGTGTACATATGCTCAGGCATGCATGTGGGGGTGGTTGGAGGACAATTTTCAGGAGTCAGTTCTCTCTCCATCATGTGGGTTCCTGGGATTGTTCTCAGATCATCAGATTAAGCAGCAAGTGCCCTTAGCTGCTAAGCCATCTCACTAGCCCTGAGTGGTGGAATTTTTTTTATTTATAATCCTGCACAAGAGGAAAGTTGAACTTTTTTTTCCTTTGGTTTTTCGAGACAGGGTTTCTCTGTGAAAGAGTCCTGACTGTTCTGGAACTTGTCCTGTAGACCAGGCTTGCTTTGAACTCACAAAGATCCACCTGCCTCTGCCTCCCGAGTGCTGAGATTAAAAGCGTGTGCCGGAGAAGGTTGAACTTTAAGAAGGGATAGCATAGTCTATCTGTCTATCAGTAAGGGGCAGCTTGTGTGCTGTAAGCTTGTGTAGAATCCACTTGGTGAACCCAACTGGTTCTTTTCTCAGTCCTGGACCAGTCCCACTGAATGCTTCAATTTCACTGCAAGGGATCAGCCAACAAGAAAAATCTGCTTTCACACATCCACCTGAGTACCTCCAATAATAATAACACTACCTGCAGTCATGCACAGAAATGTACAAACATAAATACTGACCAAAACGTCAGTGGCAGGCTATTAGAAATTGTTTCGATTCATCCGTTGAAGTCGATGGGACATGAGCATTTACTAGAAAAATTTGATCCCCCAATAAAAATATCATTTGAAAAAAGGAAAAGGCAGAGGGTACTTTTTAGAAAGGAATAATGAAATTATACAGAGGGTTTGCGGGTCCTCGCCAGCACACGGCTCAGTGAGGAGAGCTGGCCCAAGCTCTTTCTGTTGCCTGTTCTGCCTTGTTTATTTAGACTGACCTGTGTTCCTGCTGGCTGATCTGACTAACCTCTCCCATCCTGCCCTTGACACAGCAGCTACCCAACCATCCTCCTGCACACCCTTGGGAGATTGCACCCCTACGAATGTAAATGAAATGTCTTTGCTACTTCTCTGGTTGTGGCTCTGAAACCCCGAGGCTGTGATATGAAGTCCATTGATTCCTACACCCCAATATCTAACTCCACAACTCTTCTACTTCTCCAGGTTGAGCCACTACTCCCCAACATGGCAGAGACTCCTTATGCTCCACTGAAGTCGTCCTTTGCCAGGTCATATCAGGCAGGGGACAGCATTTTACATGAACTCAATAGGACCCTTGACAGGGCCTTGAAAGAAGGGAAACTGCTGGACGTGGCCCGTGGGATCAAGCAGACCGTGGAAACATTGTCCCAAATGCCAGTGCACATCACGGTGACTGGGAACTCGGGCAATGGCATGTCTTCTTTCATCAATGCACTCCGAATCATTGGCCATGAGGAAGATGACTCAGCTCCCACTGGGGTGGTGAGGACCACCCAGACACGGGCTAAGTACTCCTCATCCCACTTTCCCAGTGTGATACTGTGGGACCTGCCTGGCTTGGGGGCCACAGCCCAAACCATAGATAACTATAGGGAAGAGATGGAATTCAGCATGTATGACATATTCATCATCATCGCCTCTGAGCAGTTCAGCTCGAACCATGTAAATCTTGCCAAAGTCATCCAGGAGATGGGAAAGAGATTCTATATTGTCTGGACCAAGCTGGACAGGGACCTCAGGCCACATGCCCATTCAGAGACCCAGCTCATACAGAATATCCGGGTGAATATTCAGAAGGAACTCCAGAAGGAGAGAGTGAATGTACCACCCATATTCCTGGTATCCAGTCTAGACCCTTTACTATATGACTTCCCAATGCTTAGGGACACACTGCATAAAGATCTCTCCAACATCAGATGCCATGGGCCCTTAAGCACTCTGTCTAGCACCTTTGAGAAGATCATTGATGCTAGAGTGGCCTCCTTGAGAGAGAGAATAGATGAGGGATGTTCAGAGCATCCTCTTAGTGTCAGGGATGATGAAGATATGAGAGAGTGTCTGAAAGCATACCGACTCAAATTTGGTGTTCACGATGAATCGCTTGAGCAGGTAGCCCAGAGTATGGGGACAGTAGTCCAAGAGTACAAGGCCGACATGAAGTCCCAAACTCTGTACACCCTCCGCAGAGGGGACTGGAGACTGAGACTGATGACTTGTGCGTTTGTGAATGGATTCTTCCGCGTTCTTAAATGTCTCCTGTGCTTAGGTTGCTGTGTCCGTTGCTGTGTCCGCTGTTTCAGACGCATGAAATACAAACGTGTACTTCTGTTAGTTGCCCAGGACACCAAGACCATCCTGGAAAAAATCCTGAAAGACTCCATCAGCCCTCCTCAAATCTAATGTAGGGAGTGGTCTGACACCCTTCTCCCATGGAAGCGAGACTGCCTTGGGTAGCACCTAGAACCCACTAGAAATCAAGAGCTCGAATTTTGAAAGGAACCGCTAATTCGTCCCGGCTGCCCAGAACCAAAATAATCACACAGAAACTGTATTAATTAAATCACTGCTTGGCCCACTAGCTCTAGCTTCTTATTGGCTAACTCTTACATCTTAATTTAACCCATTTCTATTCATCTGCATACCGCCATGTGGCAGTGGCTTACCAGCAAAGATTTGGCACATCTACCTCCAGCTGTGGATCCATGGAGTCTCCCTGACTCCGCCTTTCTTCCTCCCAGCACTCAGTTCCGTCTTCCCCACCTACCTAAGTTCTGTCCTATCAACAAGCCAAGGCAGTTTCTTTATTCATTAATGCTAATCACAGCACACAGAGGAGACTCCCACATCAATAGAACAACACTTTCTATTAGAGTTTTAGATCCTTTGAGAGGAGTTCAAGAATCACACATCTCCTTTGCCTCAATTCTAATGCATTGTTCCACTGTGGTGCAGGAACAAATTGTTAAAAAAAAAAATCATCGACCATGGTTCTTAGGTTTGGAATTTAGAAAATTTGTTTCCACTTGTCCAGTGATGTGTGTCTGAATCAATTTTCTTCTAAAACAGTAAAATCAATTTCTTTACATGAATGCCTTTTTATTCTCACTCTCCTTCCTTTCCTTAGATACCCCTGTTGCTAAGGACTCATCTGGTACAGAGAACACCTAATTCAAGTCTAGAAGCAGGTGGAGAATGTGGTAGCAATTGTTCTCTGGATTCTGTGTGGTGCTGGGGACAGCATTCCAGACAGCATTCTTAAAGCAAGGTGCTTGCCTTCCACACATTCTCTGCCAGTTCCCTAAAAGCATTATCTTTCTGAGTGGTGGTGGTGGTAATGGTGGTGGTGCACACCTTTAATCCCAGCACTTAGGTAATACGTGAGGGAGAGGCGGGCAGGTCTCCGTGAGTTCAAGGCCAGCCTGGTCTACAGAGTGAGTTCCAGGACAGCCAGGACTATTACACAGAGAAACCCTGTCTAGAAAAAACAAAAAATAAAAAATATATATCTTAAGAGGGAACTCTGGTTTACATGAATCAGTGTCATGGCAAGAGAGTAATAGTGTCAATGGACTTCACACTGGACCATTTGAGGAGAATTTGCTAAGGATATCTCTTTCAAATGTGTGATGAGGGTTCAAGGAGATTGCCAGGAGATGGTGTTGGCCCTTGAGCGGTGAAGACTGATCTTCTCAAGGACAATCTTTTAGTCTATTTCCTGGTATTAGAACAAAATACCGGAGATTGGGTGATACAAAAGGAAATGAGGTTTATAACTCATTATTTTAGGAGCGAGGTAGATGGATCTGTGGATAGGAAACTTGCTGCTTTCCCAAAGGACCTGAGGTCTGTTCCCAGCACCCACAGCAGCTGGTTCACGTATAATTCTAGGGGCTCCAACACTACCTGCTGACTTCTGTGGGCATTCACACAGGCGGTGTGCACTCTTGCAGACACACACACACACACACAAATAAAAACAAATCTTGATGCTGGGTGTAGTGGCACACAACTTTAACCCCAGCACTCGGGAGGCAGAGGCAGGTAGATCTCAGTGAGTTCAAGGCCAGCCTGGTCTACCAAGTCAGTTCCAGGGCAACCAGGACTGTCACACAGAGAAAAGCTTAAATAAACATGTAAATAAAACCTTGAAATGTTCCCACAGTTTCAAGGTGAAAAGCCAGTTAGAGTGGCCTGTAGGGTTTGCCTCTGGTGAGGGCCAACTCCTGGATAGGATAAGAGTGCAGGGCAGCTGCAGGGTCACACGCTTAAAGGCTTCCGTAGGAAACAGCAGTAAACACCCGGGCCTGGGGGAAGAAAAGGCTTTGCCTTCTGTTAGAGGCCAAGGCTGACGTCAGAGTTGGAGAGGAAAGAGGGGTGGTCAGACGGCAGTGGGTCATTGAGGAAGGCCTCAGCCTTGTTTCTTAGCCAGATATGGAGTCATCGAAAGGTTCTAATTCAAAACCAGGGAAACACCAGGTTCTGTCTACTATAGAAACATAGTTCTCTTTGTTTGACTTGGTCTAATTCAGCATTTTAAAACAAAATTGCCCCAGGAAGACCTAGTCTGTAAAATCTGTAGGAAGCATAATGGAGCAATCAGGTTTGTACTTAACTTTCAAGAAAAAATAAATTGTTAATTATGCTTTCTTTCTTTCCTTCTTTCTTTGTTTTGCTTTTCAAGACAGGATCTCATCATGTAGACCTGGCTGTCCTGGAACCTGATGTGTAGACCAGGCTGGTCTCAAACTCATGCCTCTGCCTCCCTGGTATGGAGATTTAAAGCATGTGCCACTGTGCCTGGCCCATTAGTTACTCTTCTATGATTGGGACAAAACCTCATGAACAAAGCACCTTAGAGAAGAAAGCATTGACTTGGACTTAGGGTTTCAGAGACTTGCAGTCTGTGATGGCAGAGCAAAGGCAGGGTGAGAGAAACAGAAAGGCATTCATACGTCTTGATCCTCAAGCAGGAGGCAAAGAGCTAACTGGGAAGGCCTAGGTTTTTGAAACTTCAAAGTCTGTTCCCGGTGACACATCACCCCCAACAAGGCCACACCTCCTAATCCTTCCCAAACAGTTCCACCAAGTGGGGATCAAGTATCCAAACGTATGAGAATGTGAGAGCCATTCTCATTCACACCACAGCTGTGCATAAAGAGATGTAAAGATATAAGTGGACTGTGCTGTGTATGGCACTTTTCATTCCTTATCTGTACAGATAAATTTTTTTAAGATTTATTTATTATGCATACAACATTCTGCCTCCATGTATGCCTGCACGCCGGAAGAGGGCCCCAGATCTCATTACAGATGGCTGTGAGCCACCATGTGGTTGCTGGGAATTGAACTCAGGACCTCTGGAAGAGCAGCCAGTACTCTTAACCACTGAGCCATCTCTCCAGCCCCTGCACAGATCAATTTAATTTAAAAAACATCTTACACTGAACATGGTGGCATATGCCTTTAATCCTGGCACTCAGAAGGTAGAGACAGAAAGATCTCATCTCTGAGGCCAGCCTGGTCTGCATAGTGAGTTCCAGGACAGGCAGGGCTGTGTAGAGAGACCTAGTCTCAGATAGATAGGTAGGTAGGTAGGTAGATAGATAGATAGATAGATCGATAGATAGATAGATAGATAGACAGACAGACATTTTAATAGTAAAATTACAAGCTTGGTGGTGGTGGTGCACACTTTTAATCCAAACACTAGGGAAGCAGACGCAGGCCAGCCAGGGCTACATACAGAGTGAATTCTAGGACAACCAGGGCTACACAGAGAAATCCTATCTCAAAAACAAGAGACTGTTTCAACTATGGGTGAAGA